>NW_015386405.1:3047033-3058378 GCF_001527695.2 Protobothrops mucrosquamatus | reverse complement strand
TGCCCCTGCCCTCTGGAACGAACTACCCCCTGAGATTCGGACGATTCCGGATCTCCTTACCTTCCGTCGCGCCCTCAAGACATGGCTTTTCCAGCAAGCGGACCTGGCCTAGGGAGGATTTTATACTGGGTTCATTTTAAGGAATTCGAAATAACACAACTTTAAAATTTGGTTTAATTCGGTTTTACAGGGGGGGATTATATATATGCCTTTGTTTTAAATATGTTGTGAGCCGCCCTGAGTCCCGTCGGGAGAAGGGCGGGATATAAATTAAAATAAATAAATAAATAAATAAATAAATAAATAAATAAATAAATAAATAAATAATATAAGCCAATTTGGTCCAGTGGTTAAGGCAACATGCTAGAAACCAGGAGACTGTGAGTTCCAGTCTCAGGCATAAAAGCCAGCTGGGTGACCTTGGGCCAGTCACTCTCTCACAGACCAACAAAGATGATTAGGGGACTGGAGGCTAAAACTTGCAAGGAACAGTTGCTGGAATTGGGTATATCTAGTTTAATGAAGAGAAGGAGGAGGGGGGGACGATAGCAGTGTTCCAATATTTCAGGGGCTACCACAAAGAAGAGGGAGTCAAGCTATTTACCAAGGCGCCTGAAGACGGGACAAGAAGCAATGGATGGAAACTAATCAAGGAGAGAACCAACCTAGAACTAAGGAGAAACTTTCTGACAGTTAGAACAATTAACCAGTGGAACAACCTGCCTCTAGAAGCGGTGAATGCTCCAACACAGGAGGTTTTTAAGAAGAGACTGGACAGCCATTTGTCCAAAATGGTATAGGGTTTCCTGCCTGAGCAGGGGGTTGGACTTGATGAGCTCCAAGGTCCCTTCCAACTTTATTATTATTATTATTATTATTATTATTATTATTATTATTATTATTATTATTATTATTATTATTATTATTATTATTATTATTATTATCTCATATCACAGGGTTGTTGTTGTGGGGAAAATAGGAGGAAGGAGTGTTGGATATGTTCACCAACTTGAGTTATTTGTAAAAATATTTAAGGTTGGATATAAATAATAAATAAACAAACAAACAAACCCATGCAGATTTAATGACCTTCTGCTTTAATGGACATGCCTTCCCCATCCTTTTATTCCACTAAAATGGGTTAACGATCCCTGCATCCTAACCAAAATGCATCTTGGAAAAATGGCACACTTAATAGTTCTGTTTCCTATTGCTATGCTCTGCAATTCTGTTACTGAGCTCTGCTAAACTAGTGTTATTTGGAAGGAAGTAGTTTACAACCCCATTCTACCAACTGGAAGTAAAATAATAAATTTAGTCTAGTACTGGTATCTGAGTTCAAAAATGTCAAAGTAAAAATGGAGCAAAAAGGCTTTATTAAAAATCTAAGTGTGTTATAAATGCTCTTCCACTCAGGATCTGCAAATTCATAAGCTTAAACAAGAGGCTTGTGCTACTAAAGGGACAGGTTTTTGTGTTTGATTTTTATTTGTTTATTGTGCCATTTTATATGTTGTTTACTGATGCTACCCACAGTTCTGTGTTGAGTGGGCAGCTATATAAATTGAACCAATTAAGATATAATATTATATAACTGAAATGCTAACCTATTGATTTGGCCAACGTGGAAGATCAGAGTTGCTAACAATTACATCATTTATACTTTGACATAGTTTAGATTTTATAAACTCTAGATACACATGCGGCTGCTGTGATATCTTTCTTTTATCTTCTGTATTTTAGAGCATCATGTCTTGGGAACAAATTATTAGGATTCTTGGTTCAAGTTATGAAATCCATCTCAAAAGACAAAAAAAAAAGACATAGAAGAAGTAAGCAAGGCAGTCATTACAAAAGTGAAGTGAAATAGTTGCAAAAACAAAATATTGCATAATGTAGAGTTTATTACCATCTTTCAAAACAGATAAGTATTAACTCTGAAAAAAAATAAACAAATGTTTGAAATAGAAGATACATTCTTCCCACATATTGTCTTTCTAGTCATATTTGCTTTTTCATCCCCCTGGATTGGAGAATCAAGATCATACATGTCGGCCTTCTCACTAGTTCACGTATCCTTGATGGACAGAGCCTTTAACTGGTACAAATAAACCAATACACACTGCTCTAATAGCTTAGGTTAATAATTCAACATAAACATTTTTTTGTTTGATTGAATTAGGATTTCATGCTTTCATCCTTTTGGCGCTCAAATGTAGTTATGTAACTGCTGTTTCTATGAGGCAATTTATAAACATAAATACATTAATCAGTAGGAAATAAGAGGCAGTGAAATGTACTAAGGTTATTTCTATATCTATGTGTGACATCATTTTGGATCTATCTAAGTCTGATTTATTTCATATTGTTGATTGTTTTGTCAGTGTTTTTTTTTCCTTTTTTATTGGCACCACCTTACTTCTACTCTTGGGCTCAAGTTAGCCCTTCTTTCTCTCTAAGAATCACTATCCCAAAAGCTGTGTTTTTGTGTAGCCATTACTTGAAATTGATCTGTTTCATTTCAGCAATCCAGGCACTGTAGCAATTTGCAAACATGGCCACAACATTCGGGAACAGAATCCAGTTTGAAATTACTGGCCTGCTATCGTTTCACATTCATCGTTTATAAGATCTTTTAAATGAAAGAAGGAATGGTGGTAAGTCAGCTCAGAAGCTTTTTAAGGATTTCAAAGCTTTTATTTACATCATTTTTCCGTCAATCTTTCCTTGAGTAAATTTTCATTTAAGCAACATTTCAGGCTTTTTTCATTGTAAACATATACATGTGCTGGAAAATAAAGAGGAAGCTTAGCAAGTTCTTTTTTACAGGAACTGGAAAGGCATTACTGGAATTTTTGTTGCTGTGTGACCAGTGATAACTTAGGGAGCAGAATGCTGATTGGATGGTGTTCTTTGACTTTCCTATTGGTTAGGTAGATGGAAAAAAGGTAAATCCCTTCGAGTGGTCCATGTTACACTGTTGTTGCATGAGCTGCACTAGTTTCTGGTTGGCTTCTTGAGTACACTTCAAGGTGTTGGTTATCCCCTTTAAAATCTTTCATGGCATGGGCCCAGGCTATCTGAGGCTACCATGTTTTCTCTGTTTTGAGGACAGCAGAAATTAGTATGATTGTGGATTAGATTCAAATTACATTAGGAGAGATTCCAGGATGAATAAGTTGCTGGTGTGGAAGTGCCCTGAGTATAGTCTTTTTTTAAAATGTTACATAGAGCTCATCCACACAGCTATCTTGCCCAGGCTTAGGGACACACTACATCATCCACTCAGGATATGAAATCCAGTGGAGCCACCATTTTATTGCTAGCCTACTGCTGAGATTGACCTGAAAATATTTCGTATTATTTTCTGAAGAGACAGTGACATTACCAGCTTCAGCAATGCTGAGATAAGAAAGAGGTAGGTTGGGTTCAGGAGAACAGTTTTTCTGTTTGCGTTCTTTTCTCCCATCTCAAAGATCAGGGGAAAGTTTGTTATTATTGTTGTGTGGGTGAGCCTTTAATAAACACCACAAAATTCAATGGAATTTTCTTCAAGGTAATTGTTTTTAAGGCTAGAGACCAAAACTTTTTTCTTCATCTGATCCAGTTAGTCTTTTATGTCACCGCACAGAATTGAGGCCCAGATGAAGTTTTAATCAGAGAATGTTGAAATTGTTTTACTCTGGACTTTCTCACATTAAATATAAGATCTGGACACCCTTATATGTGTAAACATGGTTACTTTTCATTTCAGTTATCTTGATTCTGAAAAAAAATTATGCTTTGCTGATCTCACTATGGTTCAAGTGTTCTATAACCAGATAGAAAATATACTGAAACATTTTTATATATATCGGTCATTTTAACTGTTTAATTTGCCACCTGGTGTTTAGGATTTCTTGACAATTGTTCCAATCTCTGGTGGCATTTTGGAGAACCACAATTTGCTAAGGGATTGCATTACTGTGTAGGTCCAATAAAGCTTATGGAACAGATGGAGCTTATAGTTCAATTTAAAAAAAGGCTTGTGGGAATGAGCCATAAACTGCGAATAGACTAGACTAGACTAGACTAGACTAGACTAGACTAGACTAGACTAGAATAGAATAGAATAGAATAAAATAGAATAGAATAGAATACTTTATTAAACCAAGTGTGGTTAGAACAGAAAGAATTTGTCTATGGTGCAGAAGCTCTCAGTATACATGCAAAACAACAGGGTAATAATAATCATAATAATGATATCAATAAGAGGGGGTAGTACAGAAAATGAGAAGGATAATAATAATGCTACAGCCATACAACATGGGTGAATATACTTAACATAAAACAGTACTGTGAGGATCAGGTGTTCAGCAAAATAACTAGGAAAGTTCTAGGACTTTGCAGCAGACCAGCATCCCTGCCCAGCTGTTTATAAGAGAGCAAACCTGAAAAAAGTCAGTGCTTTAAGGAATCTCCTTCTTAAAACAGTGCCTTTCTTCTATAAAGTGTGGGACTCTTCTTCTAAATGATTTCTGAAGCATGCATAGCTCTACTAAATATAAATTACAGGTAGTCCTTGACTTACGATCACAACTGAGTCCAAAATTTCTCTTACTAAGTGAGTTAAATGAGTTTTGCCCCATTTTATGACCTTTTTTGCCACATTTGTTAAGTGAATCATTGTAGCTGTTAAGTTAGAAACATTTTGTTTGGTGAATCTGGCTTCTTCATTGACTTTGCTTGTCAGAAGGTTGCAAAAGAGGATCACATGACCCTGGAACACTGCTACCATCATAAATATGAGTCAGTTGTTAAGCATCTGAATTTTGATCACATGACCATGGAGATGCTGGAATGGTCCTGAATGTGAAAAAACTGTCAGGCATCAATTTTTCACTGCTGTTGTAACTTCAATCACTGAATGAAAAGTTGTAAGTCAAGAACAGCCTGTAATTACTTTATCGCCTTCAGCCATCTTCTTACTACCCTTTCTATGAAATATTAGGGAAAGCTTTGTTCCTTTAATTTAGTTATTTAGACCATCATTTACTATTTGGTCATTTCTTATTACGTGGATAAGCCTAGCAAGCTCCTGTCCTAAAGACATGTTTAGTCAGGGGTTCATGGAAAAAAGAAATGTACATATTTTTTTGTACTTGTTGGCCAATGGCTAGGGATGACATAGATATCTTTTGATTACCAGTTAGTATATTATGTCCATGTATTCATACCATTTAGGATATTGTGAGAAAGCATAATCAAATATTTCATTACCACAGTGAATGGATTCCTTGGATGTAAAACATGCTGAGGGTCTTTACCTCTAGTTTGTAATTACACACTCTGAATTAGTTATTGTAATGGCAAAGGTCTAACTTTTATTTGGCTTTGCCCCAGATTGTCATAGTAATGTTCATATGACAAAGCAGCATAGAGAATTTGAATCTAGCTCTATTGCTTCATTGCATTGCCTTAGGAAATAAGAACTGTTAGCTCTTATTTGTTGAATTAATAAAATTTATCACTGGCAATGGAATTTACTTTCAGTAGATATACCTAGGATTATAGACTTTTTACTGTGTAAAATTGTGCTTCTGGGTACATTTTACTATGATATTTTCCACTGAGCTTTGCAATCAAAATCATATTTTTATGTTACATTTTATAGAAAGCCAAATTAGGTGGGTTTTTTAAAAAAAATAATTCAGGCATTTCAATTTATAACTGATGTTTAAACCAGATAGAGAAAAAGAAACAAAAAGTGAGGGAAGAAAAGGTAAAGAATGGGTAGGAAGAAGTGATGAAATAAACAAGTAGAGCCATAGATTGAGGTAAAAGGACATGTGGAAAAAGAACTGGCAAACCTAGTTTGTTAGAACTTACTTTCAGAGCTTATTTCCAATAGTGATGGAACTTGAACTAGAACTTGAACATTGAAAAGTAATGCCTTATTAAGAATCTGGAATAAATATAAAACAAGGTTTTTTATGAGATTGCCGCTTCGGGTGTTCCCCCAAGAAACCTTTTTTAGAAAAGAAATGGCGGTGAAGCCAGACTGGTGGACGTATGGTAAACTGTTATCTTTCAATTTTGGTGACTCCACCCTTAAGCCCAAGGAAGAATTAGAATCACAAGGTTACATCTGCCATCAGTTTACATATCTACAAATGAAAGAAAGATTTAAATTAGATTTAAAAAGTCATGGGTTTGACTTCATTAAAAGTGAATTGGAAATCCTACTATGTCAGTGATATCAAACTGCCGGCCTGTGGGCCGGATGCGTCACACTAAAACCATGCCCACCCCATTGCCGACAATGGGAAAAAGTCACAATATATCACAACACGTCACGTGATGTCACAAGTTTGACACCCATATACTATGTGGTAGTGATGATCATATTATTGCTAATGTTTATAAAGCATTATTAAAAGGGAATTTGGAAAGTGAACATGTAAAACACTGTATGATTCAGTGGGCAAGGAATTTTGGGTACAATGTGATGCTTGAACAATGGGAGAATATGTGGATGAAAAGTTTAAAATTCACACTAAATTATAATTTAAAAGATAATTTCTACAAGATGATGTATCGCTGGTATTTAACACCAGATAAGTTATCTACAATGTATAAAGGTGTCTCAAATGAATGTTGGAAATGTAAATGTAAAGAGGGGACTTTTTATCATTTATGGTGGACATGTGATAAAGCAAAGAAATATTGGAGTAGGATTCATATTCTAATGCAGAATATTCTTAAGGTGAATATAAAGATTAAACCAGATTTTTTTTTCTTTTCGGTCTAATGGAAAAAGACTTGGACTTTGATTTTATACATGGTGATGGCAGCAAGATTACTCTATGCACAAAAATGGAACGATGTTTCAATTCCCACCATGGATGAATGACTACAAAAGCGAATTTAGCAGAGAGGGCTAAATTGACTGTTTTGATAAAAGAAAAGAATACAAGTACTTTTGTATCTACTTGGAAACCGCTTCTGGACTTTGTGCATGAGGTGGAAAAAAATGATACTATGATTTTGGGTTTTTGTGTTTAGATTGATTTGTTGATATAGAAATGGCTAGTTCATACTATTACAGAAATGTAAAAAGTCGGGACTCAATATTTATACCTTATTCTACTGTAACAGAGGGAGTCAGAAGTCAATGTTTTTTTTCTTTCCCCCTTCCTCTCCACTCTTCTCTTTTCCCCCTTCCCCTACCACTGTTCCTTACTATTCACTTTGTATTTTCACATTTTATAAGTGAATTTTTTTGGGGAAAAAAAAGTTAAATAACTATGATCCTCAACGTATTCAAAGTGCATTTTCTTCACCACTTTACGGTAACCCCCTCTCTCTATAAAACAGAGTGATCATATGTCTTGCAATTCAAGATCTGCCCAATACAAATCCACTTTAAGTCTAGACAGCAACTTCACAATCTTCCCTATTATGGTAAACTCCACTGTATTTCTGTTTATATGACAGTGAACTTTCCAAATTATCATCTCTCATTATAAATCATTATGTGCATATTTTATGAAAGTAAAGTATCCTGTTTTGTCCTCTTTTTAGGGTGAACGGTAGGTAATCATCTTAAAAGAAACCCTATGCATTAGAAACCATAACTTGCTAGACTTCAGCCTTGTGGAATATGCACTAGTAAGGAAAGAAACACAGGAATAATTCCAATACTTTTCCATTTTAAGTCAGTTAAGCAGTGTTGTTCAGACTTGGCAACTTTAAGATGTATGGACTTCAACTCTCAGAATTCCCCAGCCATCGTACAGCCTGAAGACTGTGGATTCTAGAATTGTTAACCAATAAGAAGTTGCCAACTACAGTCTAAATTGCTTTATACCCCTTCAGATTCTGCCTCATGGGGTTCATATCTTTGCCTTACAAGAAGAGACTTTGTTGTACTGGCTAATTTCTAACCTTTTAAATAGGAAAGGGGAATCTACAGATCTTCAGAAGTTGCTAAACCACAATTCCAGGCAACCTTTATGTTTGGCCCTGCTGGCTGTCCTCATTTAAAGACAATCACAGGGTTTTCTCTTCTTTCTTTAAATAAATGCAATTTTATAAAGGCGTAGGATGATCCAAATGAGGTTTTAAAATGAACATACCCATTTTTTTCATATGTTTTATGCAGTGCTTTTTTTTGAAGAAAAAAAAAAAAGGTGCCGGAACTCATGCATGTTATACAACCCGCCTTGCCTACCCTACAAGGTTCCATCCAAAAAAGGTGCCGAAATTCCATTCTGGGCGTTCTATGACAAAAAAAGCCCTGGTTTTATGTGGCACAGCTAAGAACAAGTATTGGAATGCTTATTGTAAGCCAAATAAATGATTGTTAGGATTTTAACGGCATTTGAAATATTTTTTTCTGGGTGAAGTGTGGTGGGGGTGGTGGCAATGTTGTGTGAATTCGGTGTGTAATGCCATCCTACCACTAGGTTGAATAAACTGAGATTTAATGCAAAATGACTATTTTAAAATGGTTGTTATTAGTTTGTTGCAGTGGAAGAACGCTAGACAAACATTTCCTGAATCACGACCTATAAAGAAAAAAAGGAGAAATACAGAATAAAATACTGTTTACAAGTGTCTCTTCCAGACACTTGGGAAGGGTATGGCAGGACTCTGATGACAGGAGAAGATAATAAAAAATATAGATTTTTAATTTTAATTGCTTAATTCTGCCACAGTAATCTATGTTTAGAAAACGTGGCATGTGTGAGTGCATATGTCTGTGTGGGAAGAAGAGGTCTGTACCTAAGTGTTACAGCTTTTAAAAAGAGTAAATATCTGCTGCTGTATATGTTTATCTCATTAATGCAAATAAAGAATACAACTACTTACAGATAATAATACAAAATTTAATGTGTGTTTGTGTGTATGCATATTTCAGTGCACTATTTTTAGATGATTTCCTAGACTTATAGGTCTTTATAAGTTTTGCGAGTTTTGTTTATTTTAAAACACATTATTTTATGCAGAGAATTTTTTTTAAAAAAACCTTCCAACTCAGTGCCATGCATTAACTTTTTCTATCAAAACTGAGAAAAAGAAATATGGTGTTTATAAAAAGTGACCATTTGTATTTCATTGTTACAACCCCAATGAGTTGATCATACATGTTTACCAATGTCAGACTGTGACAGGCAAGAGCGCTGAGGTTTCCCCACTTGTGCATGTCAATTTGCAGAACCAGAAAGAGTAATCAAATGGGAAGATATGGATGGATAGGACATCAGATCATAGGTTCTTCATGCAGCGAGAAAAAAGCAAATGAGTGATAAAGCTGCTGAGATAAAGGTGAGCCACTTCATAATAAAATAATAAACTGTTTTCTCAGTAATTCATTCTTCCCCTTCTCTCCTTGTTCTGTGAGGATATACACTGGCTGTAATCATATGGCATACTAAATCATGACCTATCTGGAACCAACATTCTCTGGTGTTTGTTTTCTTCTTCAGATTAAATACAACTTGTAGTATTGTTGAGATTTGTCTGACTATGGTGAACCTGTACTTCCAGTGGAACCGATAGGTGTCGGATAGCACATAGGGCGTTATATGATTAACCATGCAGATTAAGATGAAACTCAGCTGATATACAAGGCTGAGCAAACAGGACTAATTCATGGGTTAAATTATGACATTGAAAAGGTGGCTTGGCAATAGAGAGGATCAAAGTGGCTTGAGAGAAATTGCATCATGCTTTATCCATCATGCAATTTTCAAGCATTCCTATTGGAACACCAGACAACTGTAGGAATAAGAAGCTGATTGTCTATGGACAAAAGTACATGTGGCAAAGCATTTTCCTAAGTTTGAGGGGTCCTTGGTGCTCTCTGAGCTTGGTTGTTTTCTTACAGATGTTTCATTACCCAAACTAGTATATCAGTGCTAGTAAGGAGTAGGGTTTGATTTCAGTTTGTATTCTAGGATTCATCATTTTGAACATGATGTGTGGTCAAGTGGTCAAGTGACCACAGGGGCACTTTACATAAAGGTTGTGTTGCTGTAAATCTGGACAGTCCACAGTTTCTTGTACTTCAAGGAGCAGCTGTGTTTTGTCTTTCAGTTCCATAATACAGCAATAAAAAAAATCCCATTTCAGATCAAATTACTTATAAACGTGCATGGTCTCACTCATATGCACTGTCATACAGGGTCCTATCCACCAATGCATTAGCATCTTACAATGATTATTACATCTGCTTGCCTTTTACAAACACAGCATGCATTACACAGGAGAACATAGGAAACAGCTTGATGCTGGGTGAGATCATTTCTTTATCTAGTCCATTATAAGGACTGCCAGTAATTCTCCTGGTTTTTTTCCAAATATTTCCCAGTTGCATCTAAGCATTTTTAATGTGAACATGGGAATATATTTAAAAATATTTCTATTGAACTTAGAATATTTTGCATGAAATAAAATTCTTCTGCCACTGATATGTGGGCCTCAAAATGAGGACCATGTTAGATTCATGGAGAAAAGATTCACTTGCAGTTTCTAATCTAACAGGATAACCTGCATGTTTCTATTTCCTCATGAATCAAAAACTAGATGTTGGGGCACCAAGACACTCTAGATCTGACATGTATTGGCCAGGCATGAACAAGCAGATTGAACAATTCATAGCAAACTGTCAACATTGCTTCAAGACAGCAATATGAGAGAATCTATGCTTTCTCATGAAATTCATGCAATTCATGCAATCCTAGGCTGCATTAATAAATTCTTCTGTTATTAGGGATAGAATCATGATCACATGAAGTATTAATATCACTTTACAAAGCCTCAGTAAGAACACATCCAGTTTGGGTCACTGCAATATAAAAAAAACATGTTGAGGTTCTGGAAATAGTGCAGAGAGGAGCAAAAAAGATGGTTAGGGGGCTGGAGACTAAAACATATGAAGAATGTTTACAAGAATTGAGTATGTCTAGTCTAGTGAAAAGAAGGACTAGAGGAGACACAATAACAGTCTTCCACAAAGATGAGGGGCTCAAATTATTTTCCAAAGCACCAGAGGGCAAGACAAGAAACAATATCCTTCCTTCCTTCCTTCCTTCCTTCCTTCCTTCCTTCCTTCCTTCCTTCCTTCCTTCCTTCCTTCCTTCCTTCCTTCCTTCCTTCCTTCCTTCTGTTGTGTTCTTTGTATTCCCCCCCCTTAATCCCCTATGCATATCCTGATCACCCATTAAGGGTGATTGCCCTTCACCATTGATCGCCCATTAAGGGTGATTGCCCTTCACCATTGATCGCCCATTAAGGGTGATTGCCCTTCTCCATCTGCATACAGTTTCATGCCCGTTGCTGGTTGGCTAACTAGCAACAGG
>NW_015386405.1:3026911-3043748 GCF_001527695.2 Protobothrops mucrosquamatus | reverse complement strand
AAGGTGATTGATACCTTACACGTGGGGCACCCGGGGATCATGCGCATGAAAGCGCTGGCTCGGAGCTATTTGTGGTGGCCACAGCTGGACAAGGACATACAGGAGTGGGTAGCCACCTGCGAGCCTTGCCAGGAATCCCGCTCAGCCCCACCGAAAGCAACCCCATTGGAGTGGGAGATCCCACGGGCACCGTGGTCCCGTCTCCACGTTGACTTTGCAGGCCCCGTGGAGGGCCGATCCTATTTAATAACGGTGGATGCCTACTCGAAGTGGTTGGAGGTGATCCCCATGCTGTCCACCACAACGAGTGCTACCATCAAGGCCCTGGACAGACTGTTTGCAACCCACGGATTACCAGACGTCCTGGTGTCCGATAACGGGCTGCAACTAACCGCAAAGGACATGGAGGAGTTCCTGGCAAACTTGGGCATCCGTCACACGCTGATCATGCCCTACAGTCCGCAGAGCAACGGACGGGCAGAACGGATGGTGAGGCTCACCAAGGAGGCACTCACCAGGATGGGGGCCAGCGCACGGCGAGAAACGCTCGAACAGTTCCTCCTGGCACAACACAACACACCCTGTGCTGCCACCGGCCAGAGCCCAGCGGAGATGTTGATGGGTCGCCGACTGAGGTCACCCCTGGATCGCCTCCATCCCAGCTACCAAACGGACATGCCACCGGAATCCAGGAAGGTAACTCGGGACTTTACAGAGGGAGATTTAGTGTATGCCCTAAATCACGTGGGGGAGCCGAAGTGGGTGAAAGCGACCATCATCTCTATCGCCGGGCCCCGATCCTACGAAGTTCGCATGGAGGACAACCGGGTTTGGCGGCGCCACCTTGATCAACTGAGGAGCCGAATCGGGGTCGCTTGGTTACGCCAAGAAAGTGCGCCCAACCATGCGGGCGGGGCCAGAGACAACGGCGGGGATGAGTATTGGCCATTGGTTCCACCCGTCAGTCAACCACCTCGAGAAGCGAGACCCATTGCAGCGGCCCAAGGACAACCACGCAGAGGGGAGAATACCGAGGCAAGAGCGGAACCGAGTCACACGGTTCCCCGCCGATCAGCGCGAGGGCATCGGCCTCCCACATATCTGANATGCCCGTTGCTGGTTGGCTAACTAGCAACAGGGTCTTGCCAGCCAATGGAATTGTGTGATTACAAGCCAGGGGAATCCCATAAAAGAGGGCTCCCCTGGCCCAGAGAGCCAGTCCGGATTTACCTTATGCCTTGCCAATAAACCAAGAGCTGACTGTCACTCGACTCGTGTCTTACTGCCTGCGCGATCTAACACCTTCCTTCCTTCCTTCCTTCCTTCCTTCCAATAAATATATTTATAAAACCCAAGATATTTATAAGACTGAGTATTATAGATTGCACAACAGATAAATCTATATTTCACACGTAGATTTTAAAAACGTCTGTAGTTTTTCGTGAATTAATTATACTGGCCTGGCTGATTAATCCCTACTGCTTTTTTCTGAATTTCAGAATAGTCAGTGGAACACCCAAAACAACATTTTTTACTCTGTCTTAATGCATACTTGCATGACCTCATGACAGAAGATAATGGATTACAATCACTTCAACAGAGTAGTTGATATTAAATATGAGAATACTGGAGAAGTCCTACATTTTTTAGTCTCTCATGTGGAAATGTTATGCAAATTATTTGTAAATATGAAAGTCTCAGGAGAAAGACTGGCTCCTGTTGCAAAGGTATCCTCAATAATTTATGACTTTAAAAGTTTAATTGGGTTATAAGCTGTTTCTGCAAACCTTGGGACTCAGAAATGGAAAGAGCACCATCTTGTGGGGATGAATATGCACTTCCATCATTTTAGTAGGAAAAGTAAAACCATGTAAACTATTTCTCTTACATCCTTATCATCTCAAATTCCAAATATAATTTAAGCACATGAAATTAAAATTGAGCTTATGTTATCATTGTAGTTCCTACCTATAAATGTTTGTTCTGTGTTGGAGATTTTCTTCAAATGCCTTCTGCATTGCACAGATTGTGTGGGAATTCTTTAAATATTGGCCTTTTCCAGACCACTCACAGAAAGACAGAATTCCAGGGCTGTGTGAAGAAAGCAGGTGCAATTGCTACTCCGTGTGTACGTACAATACATGTCTTAAAGCCAAGCAGCTGTGGCAACTTTGACATAGGTATGAAGCACACTGCCAATGTCTTCCATGCAGCATAGCACCTCTAATGTATCAATCCTGTGTAAAAGCAGGTAAACTGGGTCAGCTTTCAGGAAGAATAGAAAGCAAGGGTTATTTAGTCATTCTATGAAAAATAACACAGCAGAAAATTGGCGAGTTTTTCAAATCACTTCTGACAACAAAATTATCACAGTCTAGATGTGCTTTTGACATGATTCCCTCCCTCCATTTTTAAAAGTAGAGGAAAGAGAGATTAACTGAGGGATGCAATAAGGTATATAGCCTGTATATGCATTTTGGGAAATATCCTGGAAACATTATAGAGAATAGAATATTCCTATTTTCTGAACGGGGAGAAGAGTTTCAAAACATGTGGAAAAACAAGCTGAAGCACTGCTTTGCTACTAATTACAGCAGCCATGTCTTCTGCATGAATAGCTTGCTAAACTAGATCTTTTCTTTCATTCCCTTGTCATTTATTTCTCCCCTCCCTCTTTCTTTCCTTTCTTTCCTCTCCTTTTAATCTTACTCCATTGTGTTATCTGTCCTTTTTTAATGCTGTTTCTGTTGTGAAAGTGTTCATGTCTGTACTGTAGTGCATTTTTGTTTGTGAGACCACAGGAAAATCCACAAGACGCTGAAGGAAAATGGGAAAGCATGTGTGGCGATGTCATAATGCAATTTCTACTCGATATATACTTTAATGTGTCACTTTCAAGCAATTAAAAAAAGGGATAGAATTTGCATCATGGCATCACAATTAACCATTTGCCCTTTTTCCTCATTTCCCACAGACACCCCTATGAGAAACAAATAAATATAGAGATAGAGAGGAGGGGAAAGGAGAAAGAGAAAAAGAGAGAATTAAAGGAATTAATTAAGCATGGTAGCTTACTTTGCAGCAATGAATTTTAATACTGGTTATAAATCAGTGAATATTCTCCTTGACCATGCCTTTTCAGGGTTGGATGGGGAGTTTTTTGCAGATTCAAACTGGGGGGGGGAGAGATTTATATGCACGCATGCATACATGCACACACTCACACATGGTGGCTCTTCTCACATACAGTATGTGACCTCATTCAGTAAAAACACACACATACAAAAAATGCAATCATACAATGAAAACAATTGAAACAAATGCAAAGTATGGCAACCATTAAAAGATTTCTGAAAGAATAATTCAACTTACTAAAAATAAAACCACCTAGCAGGATTCTTCCCCATCATTATTAGGCCCCCAAGCAAATAACAAAGCCAAGTCTTCAGGCTCTTGTTTAAGGCCAGAAGAGTAGGGGCCAATCTCACTTCTGGTAGAATGATATTCCAAAGGGCACCATTCTGATTTAAAATAGAAGCATAAATAAACATGGACAGCAACACAAACTAGAAATGGTTGACTCAGCCTTCCATCCTTCCTATGTTGGTAAAATGAGAACCTATGTTGTTGGAGGCAATATGAACATAATGCTTACATTGTAAACTGCCCAGAGAGTGCTGTAAAGCACTAATGGGTGGTATATAAGTCTAAATGTTAGTACTATTGCTATCATTAAAAAGAAAGAAAAATATTTTTTTAAAAAAAGTATTGTCAAAAGCATCCAAAGGCCAGCCTGGAGATTAATGATAATAATAATAACAACAGTAATTTGTAGTCAGAAAGCTCCATATGCATGAAATTAAAGCATTCTTTGTATACATAATGGTTGACCGCAGATGATAGCATTTAGATGCAAAACTAATTTGTGCTTCACTTTAAGAAATTGTTTCCTTTGATAAATATGCAGTAGTGTAGCATTTTGGACTATGGCAGAATTTCAATTGACTTTGTTTTATTTGCTAATTCAAGACTTGTGATACAATTTATATCCTGGAAAAATTAATGGATTAAAAAGACATTTGAAAGTTACTTTATATATATAAATATATATTTCAACCACTTACAAGCAACCTGGAAAAGGCAATCTCGGCAGTGGTCATTAGGCATCCCAAGCTGAGCACATAAGTACAAAATTGGGTTTTATCCAGATTCTATGGAAACTGCAAAACACATTTTTCTAGTGGCTGTCTGCAGATGAAATTCAGTGTGACCATGGGATATTTTGGGAACATGTTCTTCTCTGAACCAGACATTTCAGTGCTCAGAATTTATAATATAACTGAAACAGTCAAGGCCTGGATCTTTTGGTGATGAACATTAAATGCCTGATTTATAGTGGTAAGTTTTTCTTCCCTGTTATGGGACACATTTTTGCTCTTGTGTGAAAAATCCATAGTTTCTTTTTCTGTAATTACTGTGAAGTTATGAGATATACTGCATGTTTATTACCCTTACATTAACCAAGTGTCCTAGAAGATGGCTTTGGTTGCTATTTGATTTCTGTATCTTAAAATAGCACTAAAACGTATGTTTGAACCCAATGTTAAACATTTGATAGGAACTATGATATAGCAGCAATGCACATATGAAAAGAATGGGGCATTGATTATGACATATTGACATTTTTATATACCTCTACTTAAGGTCTACTTAACCACTATTTTATTATGTCTTGCCCTATTATCAGAAAGAAATGCCAACTTTCCCCTTCCTAATACAGAAGCTGTGCATTTTCCAAAATTATCAGAAATCAGACACCTCCAAAGTGCCTCCGTCCAAATAGTAAATAATCAGAGAATTTATTTTCAAAAACAGTTTGGACTTATAGAAATAATAAATTCAGATAACTGACTAAAGTGTAGGGATAGGATTTTTTTTTTCTTACTTTACCAAAGCATCAACTTTTTCTGTTTGACCTCCCAAAAGAATCTTGCTCCTGTTAAAATTTTATTTGCTGTATCGAAGAAAGTATTAGAGTAGATTGTTCTCTGTTCTTTGGTTACACAGCATCAGTTCTATTTGCAGGAATATTAAGACGGTATATTGGATTTTTAAGATAGTGGATTTAGAGAGCTTTTGCTGTTGTTCTGTTCAAATATTGCTTCTGGAAGGTATCTCAGACCTGAATAGTTAACATTTTAGTTTCACTAACAGTGTCATTCCCCCAGAGTTCTTACATGTTATTATTGGTCAGCACCAACATCATGACTGAAAGCTTTGCTTCTGGCAGAATTGCCTCACAGGGCATTTTATGACAAGATTAAAGTGACAAGGAATAGTTGTTTGAGGATTATGCATCTACAATCTTCTATTTTTTGGATTCCTTGACATACTCTCAATTACTAAGTTAATCAGAACAGTCAATTGATGCCTGGCTACAAGCTCCAAGGTTAGTTTTAAATGTTATTTTTCTCTGGATTGGATATTCCTTCTCTCCTTTTAGCTTGGGGAAAAGAGCATCTTCACATTCTCTCCTTCCTTCCTTCCTTCCTTCCTTCCTTCCTTCCTTCCTTCCTTCCTTCCTTCCTTCGTTCCTTCCTTCCTTCCTTCCTTCCTTCCGGCTGCCTGCCTGCCTGCCTGCCTGCCTGCCTGCCTGCCTGCCTGCCTGCCTGCCTGCCTGCCTGCCTGCCTGCCTGCCTGCCTGCCATTTTACTTCTTTACTCTAACAACTGCATTTTGGAAATAAGTTCCAATGATTCATAACTGCAATATTTGGAAATGCCCATCCAACATGTTTAACACTACAAACAAATGCAAATAAGAGAAATCTGGATCTGTTGAAAGCTTAGCTAGAGCAAATGAAATCTGGGAGGCCGTCTGACTTCATATCCCTTCCCTATCAGACCTATCTCAATTTATTTCAAATAATATTCATGACAATATTAAAACATCCATATTTCTTGTGCCTGCTCTAATTAAATGTATCTAACTCTTCCTGACAGATTCATAGTCTGGGCTAGGCTCCCTTGCCAAATAATGTAATGGTTGATTTCCACAGTAGTGTCATTCAAGACTGTGCTTTGAGGAAGCAATCCATATTCCTACTCAACATAATGAGCAGAAGGGTTCCCACCCCTGATCTCCTGCCAAATATGGTAGTGTAGCTTTACCATGTTGTGACTTTCATCTGTTTATTTATGTCAAGAATTGATATGACCATCCAACTCGAACAATGAGACTCTGAGTAGCTGACAAACAACAGGCAAGCTAAAACCATAACAGTGACAATAATAATCACTAAAACAAAATTTCGTCTCACTTTCTTCCTTTCTTCCAATAGCAACTTATCCTGAGTCCAGTATTTGGGGGAACAATCATGTTTTTAAAGCCTTCCTAAAGGCTGGCAAAGTCAGGGCTGACTGATCATTAGAGAGAGATCATTCACAAGGCTGGCACCACTATGAAGAAGAAACATTGTCTGGATCCAACAGGCACCAACCTATTAGAGACACCTAAATGACCCTTTGTCTTAGTGGTCATATATGTGCATTCCTATGTATGTACATACTTATCTATCACCATTTTCCCTTTGAAGACGATTTTTAAAAAGAGTGAGAAGTAATGACCAAAATAAAAGCAAATATATAAAAAAAATACATGAATCTAAATCTAGTATATATCTCTGTATCCTTCTCTCCTGGCAAACTCTTCTGGTTTCTTCTATATCCATAATTGATTCATATATTGCCTTTTGTTTTCCAGATCTTGCAGATCTTATCTATCCAACATAATTTTCCTAATATTTTCTTTCCTCATTCTTTCTATGCACACTGTGAAACAATATATAGGTAGTCCCTGCTTAATGTCCATTGGTGCAATGAATGTTCAAACTGAATTGCAGTGCATTGAGGACTGCTTCCTCCACCATGTCTACCACATACCCTGTTGATCTTTCTGGTCATCGCCTGCTATCCTCCGCTGGGCTCACTATCTTGACTACACGTAAGGAGGTGCTATGACTCTGGGATTTCTTGCTGAACTGAAGTTCTAGGCCCTTTGCCCCATCAGAGCAATGGGGCTGCTTGCATCCTCAGACAGCCTCTTCCCCATCCCACAGCAGCCACAGGTCAGTCCCACTGTACCTTACTGGCCAGTTGCACACCCCACATATCTTTTTCAAATCCTGCTATATTCATGTGTCAACTTGGCAGACACCCAAACAGGATTGTGAACTTTCCCTCTCCAGACAGCAGCTGCTTGCCAGCAAACCTGCAAACCACCTGAGACTTGCAACTTCCTCTTGTTTTCCCCATTGATTTTGGTCATCAGATGCCAACTGGAAGTAGCAAGGTGGCCCCTGCTTAATGACCCATGATCTTGCGCTTAATAATAGCAATGGGGATTGCAGGGATTGCTAAGTGATGCAGTGATGTGACATCACACCTTATTACTGTGTTGCTTAACAATAAAAAAATCCATGGCCAATTACCATAGTTAACCAAGGACTACATGTACCTTTATCTTCCAGTCATAAATGTTTAAAGACTGGCTTTGATGGCTCCACTGCTGCTATTGTACAACACCCTTAGCTACTGAAGAACTGACTGCACACTAGGTGGCCAATCTACTGGCCTGTGAGTTAATACAACTAAAAATACTCATATGTTCGTGCAAAGCAAGCATTCAGGAAACACAGAAAATTCAGATACTAAAATGAGCATCCTTTTAGCTAGCTGTGTGTGTGTGTGCACGTATACACATACATGTGTATTTGTGTTTGGTCTTTTCAGCTAATATCTGCATTGATAAGTGGTATGACCCAGACATCTAAAAGCCACTTTTCAAGTGAAGAGTGTTATTTCTAAACTCCCAGTGAGATGCAATACTTCAGAGGGAGGGAAAAAAATGAGATTAAAAAGTAGAGTGGAAGCTTTGCTTAGATGAGAACTCACATGCTCTGGTAAGCCTGCAATCCAGTTTATTGATGCTGAGCATATCTGGCAACAGTAGTGAGCACAGACTTTTATCCTGAGATCAAAAACCATTTCCATTCCCCTTTTCCCTGAAGATTTAAATGGAGCAAGGTTGTTTTATCCATCACTTGTTTGGTTGTACTCAGTTTGAAGGATACATTTGTGCCTATGCCTGGAAGAATTTGTTCCTAAATGTCTTATGGGATACAATTTTGCCTTCCTACAAATATCTCTTCAAAATTCCGTTTCCCCTTGAAATCTCTAGCTTTTTTTTGTCATAGTTTCCAACTAAAACAAAACCTACATATCAGGATCTAACTATTTGAGTGCTGCCTTCTTGACTTTTCACACTGTTCTGTTTTTCTGTTTTGGCTTTCCTCCTTCAAACTTAGAAATTGTCTTTTTGACTGAGGATGAAGATCAGGAAGAAGAGGAGAAGGAGAAAGAGGAGGAATAGAGTATGAGGAAGATGATGATTAGCTTTGTTTCTTTCCATGAATCATTGTTAAAGCACATTGAATCTAGGTACTTCTTCAAAGCTCTGGTGAGCCCTAATCAATTTGTGTCTAAAGAACTCATGAAACCGTTAAGCTCAAAGTCCAAAATTACCCATTTACTCCAATGTGTTGGGGAATCAATTTTCAGCAATATGTAACTCACTCCTGAGACTTTATAAAAAAACATGTCGCTGGACAGCACAGATCAAAAGCCCAAAGCACTTAGTGTATAAATCTGATAACTTGCCTATTTAAGTTGCTAATAAGTGAAAAGTTTCCTGAAAAGATTTATAGCTTATATAATAAATTAATGCCTTCTGAAATATAGCAATTATCTTGTAAAAGAAAAAGGGGGAATAATAAAAGAAGATCTAAAATATGGTTTGATAAAGAGGGTGTAAAAGCCAAGTGCCTTTAATCAAAGACTTTAACCAGTACAGGAACAATGATTCTCCATCACTGCTAAAATCAGTTCAAGGGGAAAAAAGGAGGAGGAATAAAACTTTATTGAAAAGCAGGCCCAGTTTTTCTTTATATGGAGATAGGTGAAGGGGATAGCCTCAGTGTGATTCTGAATGGTGTGTGTCTGAAGCTACGTTTACAAGGCATGCCTTACAAACATCCTGGACAATTTTTCCTCTCACCAGACAGAAGTCAAAGGTGTTCAGGACTTACTATGCCAACAATTCCTAAATGCCATCCCTCCATGAATATAATATTCTGCCTATTTAATATCCCCCAAAATATTTCCTTCTCAGGTGTGTGTGTGACTTCCCACAGATCAAAACCCCAAGTTGATTGCAAAACTGAAAAAATGAAATAAACCAGAAGAGGATACTATTTATCCTGAGATGATAAAATTAAATGCGGATTGGTAGGAACAAATTTCAGCAGTTTTGTTTATGATCATAAGCTGCTCATTAAAGATATCTTCAACAACAACATTGTTCATGTGCTTAAAATAAAGGAGATAGTTCTAAGTATTATCCAATCAGTATACTACTTACTTAGTATTATCAGCAAGTGATATGTTTGATGCTTACACTGGAAATGAACAGATTGGCTGGAACAAAAAAGCATTCTTGTCAAGAAGCAGGATGATAGATCAATGTTTGATTCTGCAACATATAATTGAAAAATATTTTAAATATTAAAATATTGGGAAATATTTATATATGCAGCATTTATTGATCTCAGAGAAAGATTGTAAATTGGGATTTTACTTATTAACTGGTATTTGCTGGCACTCTTTGCTGTACAGTAATACATATATCTTAATAAGACTTGATAATCAAGGACAATTGTCTGATATGATGCCCAATTATAATATAAGGCTGTCAAACAAGATTGCATCTTAGTCCCTCTGGCTGTTTACCTTGATGACGTGTGTAGAAAAATGCACAAAATGCACAAAGCCACAACATCATGCTCCTCAACTTTGCCAGTAGATCCACGGTATTACTTTTATATGCAGATGCTGCTGCCATCACCTCAAGCACACCTATTGTATCATGGAGAAAAATAAGACAGGTAACACCTTACTCTACAGAGGATGATTTAATTCTTAATTATCAAAACAAAAATAAAATTCATGGTCTTCTCAAACAGACCATTTAGACACAGACAGAAATGGCAAAGTTAATGGAAACAGCACTGAATACATTTGGACTCTTAGGTAATATGGAATGATTTTCTATCTAGGCTACTGGTTCATGGAGTGTCCAAATTCAGTCTGTAAAAGAGAAAGTCAGAAGGACTATACAGTAGCTGCTAACCTAAGACATTTTTTGTACTAAGGAGGTAATTATATTCCCAGGAGAACGGAAGATTTTTGAAACCAAACTGATAACTCAGATAACTCATGGCCTCCCAGTATGTGCAAATATGGACATAGAATCACTAGAAGTGACCCAAATAGTTTTTTTTGACAGACTTAAATTTTAAACCTGTTAAAATCCCACAATGCATCTCAAACTGCACTTTCAGACTGACATAGTTCAATTAAAATCCACCTGCATTTAGCTCTTCTGAGCTATTGGCTCAAGCTAATTTTTAACCCAAGCAGTCTATTCATTTTGACACTTCTAGAAAAATCCCACTCTTGTTAATGGAAACCACTTAGTGACACCTTAAGTGAGCTGTCTTCTAATGTACTAGTCCTAATGGGTATTGTACAGACCAGAGCATTTTTTTAAGCAACATGTCAGAAATATTGATATCAGTCAGGCCCAATCCTACATTATTCCAATAAGACAAAAAATAATTCCAAAAAAGTATGCTGTATTTGCTCACTATCTTTCACTCTGTCCCCATAAACATCAGGACTGTTTTCCCACGGGCCAGTTGAAATGATCTTCCCTCGGCCCTTCGAGAGAGAAGGCTTCATAACATATCAAAAAAGGATCTTTGTGGTAAGGGGGAGATTGAAAGTGTATATCCAACATGGGATTAAGAAAACTAGCTGATCCTTGACAATTTTATTTATGTGCTATATGTTAAAAAGTGTAAATTATTGTACCTCTCACGTATAATGTGTCTCACTGAAAAGTCTCACAGGAAGAAATAATGAAACATTTGGGGAAATGTGTGACACACACAGAGTTTTGAAGGAATTTTAGTAATCAGTACAATACAGTACAATTGTTTTTGCTGAGAAATTGCTTTAACTAATGTTGGCTTAAAAAGATTCAGTTTGCCATTGCCATTTCTGTTTCTCTCACAAAGCAACTCTATCCCGTAAGCCAAATAAGTAAAATTGAATTAATAAGGCTTTTCTTCTATTTAAGATTAAAAAATCTATATTTCACATCAGCACAGGCTCCAAATTCCATGGGAAACAGAAATGTACCAATTTGAGTACCTCAGCCCCAGACAAGGTTAGTCAAATAAATTATGTCAAAGTCATTTTATTCCTTTTTCATTCTTTACTGCCCGTTATATATTTGTCTCAGGCTACAAATTACTCCCCTCTTTGCCCTCTTAATTGTATTTATGGAATCATTCCAAAAGCTATCACTATTAAGGAATGAAATTGCAGCAAAAAGTATGAGACAAAATGCATTAATTTAACGTCTCATGAATAAATGTAAGTATTCACTGAGGAGTGATATCACTTTTAAATTAACACAGTTACGCTTGGCCTTAGGAATTTAAATGCCTGTTGTTTGAGATTTCACAGGTATGTTGATTAAATTATTATGAGTTGACTACAAGCATTCTGCATAATTGGGAATTCCCTATTGACTCTACTATGAATGCTAATAGTTTAGTGGGTACCTCAGTCACACTTTTGTAACCTACAGAAGTAAATCTTTTAGTAATAGGTTTATTTGACGATGCAGCTTGGATTGAGAGAAAGAGATTATATTAATTACATATCATCCTGCCACTCTAATGCCAACATTTTACTTTTTGTTTCTTGGTTGTCTCTCCACAAATGTACGATTTGCTTTGGAATTTAAGCTAATCTTCCTCCACAGAATTCTTGTACTCTACCTTTGCTGTTGTCCAGTTGCTAAGTCCTGTCTGACTCGTCACAACCCCATGCACCAGAGTACACCAGGCTCCCCTATCGTCCACTGCCTCCTGGAGTTTGCCCAAATTGACTTTCATTGCATTGCTGACACTATCTAACCATCTCCTTCTCTACTTTCCCCTTCTCCTTTTGCCTTCACTTTTCTCAACATCAGGATCTTTTCCAATGAGCCCTCTCTTCTCATTAGGTTGCCAAAGTATTATAGCTAGTTATGTCAATTCTTCAGAAACTTTGACCATGACCCTCATCAGCCTCGGGCATAATTACCATGGCCAATATTCTAGTCCTGTGCCTCCAGGGCTATTAAAATGAAATTTTAAACTGGCTGATAAATTAAATAACAGCCTGGAAAGAACTGTTTAGAAAACCCAAACCTCAAATACAGCAGCAAGCCATGTATAGAACTACATTCCATAAATGGTTTGAACTTAAACTGAATCTTACATTGGATTTCTTTTTCATGTATGAAACTATTTGGATGTTGATATTTACTCTCATAGTTTAAGCTATTATTCCTGTAATGAAGGAATTAACTGTAATTTACAGTGAAAAGATTAAACTATTCTAGTAGTAGTTATCACACATAAAGCCAACTCAGTGTATTTTGTAGTATGTAAGTTTTAGTAGAAGGTCAACATATAGGACTTGTTTCATCCTGAAATTAGATCATCTTCCAAAACAGTTGAGTTTTATGACTTTGCCCAGAGATAATGTTAAATGTTCAAACTTAATTTTTCAACATTGTTACTTACCAACAATCTTTGAATATATAATATTCATTTTAACAATCATCCCTGGAGTAATTGTATCAGCGAAAGAATATTTTATATCAATTTTCTTTTACTATATTATTCACAATAAACTTTAAACTTGCTTTACATTATACTTCTATTGTTCCATAAAGAAAATGAACCCAATATACACAATTTAATTTTCCCTTTTCTCTTAAGGATCAGAATGATCTTATTTTATAGAAATTATTCGGTTTTTGAACAAGATCAATTTATGACATACCAAATTATATAGTATGATCTTATCTCATTGTCAGTGCAAAGCAATTTCAAAGTCTGTGAGTACAAAAACCTCTGGAGATAGCGTGCATGCATTTTTCCCCCCTGGAAAGCAACATCTCCACTATAAGACAGATACCTTAAAAATATGTTCTGGGGTTCAATGTATTTTTGGTGAACTGATTAGATTTTAAGTCATACAAATTATAATAAATAATAGCAGAAACTGAAACCATTGGTTTCAGCATACAATATTCAGTTTCTTATTCTGTATTTTCTCTATATTATCCAAATTCTTTTTTCTACTTTTTTTTAAATGATAATATTGAATTCATGATACAGTCTCTTGTGAAATGTTATTGTACTGTATATGTTGAAAACCTCTGAAGTATCAAAGATTGCTAAGAACCTTTAAATAGCCATTCAGCTATTTTTGATCAATCATATTCTGTTTGCAATTTTTAAAAAAGTTTTGAAGATAACTATTACTGGTTTATTGATTAGGTATAATTACCGGTATTTCTTTTTCAAGACATGCATTCCTCTGCCCCCAACTCTACCTCAAAATTCCCAAAATGTTCATATAAGCATTTCTTCAAAATATGATTTTTTTTTCTAAGAACTAAAATTGAATTTTATTTTCCAATAAAGCACATGTTGCCATGCCATTTTTATAAATTGATATAAAATGGTAATTATTAAAAAGATTTGCATATTATAACTTATGTTCAAATTCTGTTCCATACAATCCCTGAATCTCACCAGTTTGTCTTTAAGCATGTCAAACTTTTCAACAACTTCCTCCCTCCCTCCCTCCCTCCCTTCCATCCATCCATCCATCCATCCATCCATCCATCCATCCATCCATCCATCCAACTATCCTCTATTTATCATTTATATCTGTCTGTCTGTCTGTCTGTCTGTCTGTCTGTCTGTCTGTCTGTCTGTCTGTCTGTCTGTCTGTCTGTCTGTCTGTCTGTCTGTCTGTCTCTCATCTATCTATATCTGTGGGATATCCTTGATGTATGTTGTATTCTGCTTACAGAAAAGATAATCCAACTCCCAAATAATAAATTTTATTTAATAAAGCAATTACACATAAAATCTAATTTTCTTTAGCAGTTGGGATAGTAACTTGGTTCACAACATATAAAACACTTTATCTGCATCTCCTCATGCCAAAATTCTCTTTCATTTTTATTAGAATACAATGTAAAGTAAATCAATTAATAGTATTATTACATATTAACTAATAGATTTATTATCAATTAATAGACTCTTACATAACTTCAAAATATCTTTTTTTAAAACATCCATAATATATTTTCCAATCAACTGCAAACCACTGCCGCTCTCTCTCTCTGTCTCTCTCTCTCTCTGTCTCTCTCTCTCTCTGTCTCTCTCTCTCTCTGTCTCTCTCTCTCTCTCTCTCTCTCTCTCTCTCTCACACACACACACACACACACACACACACAATTATCTCTTCCACCATGATTACCCATCTAAGATATCTTTCCAGATTTCATTTATAAAAATATAGACAATATCTTAAAAGTATAGTTTTAAAATTTTTCCTGCATCTGTCCTTTTTCTTCCTTTCTGCCTATCTTGAAAAAGAACTTTTTCTCATTTATAAAATCCAATTTAATCCAAGTTAGAAAAACTTAACAAACTTATAAAATGACTGCTTTACAAAGTGACATAAATAATAATTTCAGATCTACCATTCTCAAGTAGAAGTATCTCTATGTGTGATAGGAATCAGCATGAAATGCTGTAATCATGTTTATAGGAATAATTTCCTGAATCAGTATAATTACAATTTGTTTTGGAAGAAAAACCTGTCTGATAATTATCACATCTTTTTAAAACAATCATTTCTGATTTGATTAAGTACAAAGTTTGGACAAATCACATTGTGGTATCAAGCCTATCATGTCCTTTGGCAACGTCTTCAAAGAAAAACAAGAAAGTCCAGTGCCTCATGAAAAAACACCTTTGGGACAACCATGACCTGGATGACTGAGACTCTACATAGACATTTAGCTATGCACTTTGGGATGAACACCCTTCGAATGGTAGGGAAGTATGAATGGATTTCCAGAAAACTTGCAGACTATAGGAACCATTTGCACTTCAGTTTGAGATGCAGACAACCCAGATTCATCCCCAACAGCCTGCACTTGTCTTCAAAAGTGAAGGGACCCAGGGGAGAAAACGCCCTGCAAAAAGCACAGCTCCACAACACAGTCCTTTCAGCAGTTCTAAGATGGCTCCACACCCATTTGTACTATTCAGGTGACCGTGAGGACACAGACAAACCTCCAAGTGGCCTCAACAACTCTCCAAAAGAATGCAAATGACCAGCTATCTGCAAGGAATATAAATCCTTCCATTCCTCACCATCCAGACATAGCTGAAGAAATCTTTTGGATGAGAAGCAAAAGATCTTAAAAGAAAAGCAATAAAATTCAGTTGCCTCTTGAAAATGCACCTTTGGAACAACCATGATCTGGATGACTGAGAAATATCCATAGACATTTACTTTTGGGCCTTTCATAGCTTTAGTAAAGACTGCTTTCTTGCACATGATTTTCTGAGATCCTCTTAATTCTCCAGACTTCTTTGAAGACAGAGCTTGCAGCAACCAGATAGAGCAGGCATGTCAAACATGTGGCCTGTGGGCTGGACACGGCCTGTGCAGGCCATTCCCATTCCGGCCCGCAAAGGCAAAAAACATCATGATACATCACGATATGGTCTGCAATGTGATTGGGCTTGACATCCCTGAGATAGAAGTTTATTTTATTTTAGAATATCTCTTTAAGTTGTTGGTGTCATCTTTTACATTAGGCCTATCTGGTACAAAGATATCTCGTTAATGAATTTAAACAGTCAAGATTACACAAAAGTTACTAGTGTTACTTTGCGGTAAGATGGGCAGCCAATAAATTTTAAACAAACAAACAAATAAATAAATTCATAGCATTTCCGTTTCATCCCCCAACCTGCTACTGAGACAGCCTTACATCTACTTTTGTTGTTGTTCTTTAATAAGTGTTCTCCTTGTTCTCCAGACATGATCTTTGCCTTATGGTGAATGATGGTGGCAATGCTATGGAACAAAGATCTGCCCAGCTTCAATCAGCCTCCTTTTGGTTGCTAGGTGCTCCCCTTTTGATTTGAGCTGCAGGGGAAACTGACTTGCACAGCTTTATTGATCTTTTAAACACAGGAATATTGATTTCCTGCCAGACTTCGGTGAAATTGATACAATCCTTGTCAAAAACAAATAGAAAAATCTGGCTGAGAAGTCAGTGGATTAAGAAGGTCAGTGGATGAAATACCTAGAAGATGTGACAATCTTCTTGTGGATTCCATACTGATTCAAAGGTTAAAAGCTCTCTTGTAAGAATAATATTTCATTTCATTAGAGTGCCACCAGATATGTCCATTTTGGCTTGGACTGCAAGAGGAACCAAATACTTAGTTTTATCACTCTGAGTTCTTTAAAACGTTTGCTTGAAATAGGACTATCAATCTTCTAAGAGAATGGTAGTTTTATGGCATATACCCTCTCTCCACACCCATACAATCTGAATGGTTTGTGGGACATGGGGAGAACAGGATGAAGTGACAGGGAACAGTAAATCTGCATGAAGCTCAATCCTGTCTGACATGGCAGATTTGTTTGTTTGACGTACTTATTTTTGAGGAGACTGATAATTCTACACACACTCCACCCCTGAGAGAGAGAGAGAGAGAGAGAGAGAGAGAGAGAGAGAGAGAGAGAGAGAGAGAGAGAGAGAGAGAGAGAGAGAG
>NW_015386405.1:2966313-3026811 GCF_001527695.2 Protobothrops mucrosquamatus | reverse complement strand
AACCTGTTCAGGCAGTTGCCAGCAGACTGATTTGAATGCCTCCTCTACAATATGTATTTAAACATATAATCTAGATAATTGGTTGGTAGGACAAAGAATGATAGAAGGATTGTGGGATAGAGTAGGAGGGAGCTCCTGGAATTGTGCCCTTTCCAAATTCTGTCCTGCCACAAATGATGGAGAGTGATTTGTAGCAATTTTTTTTAAAAAAAATCAATACTTGGTTCAAATGATATGTATCATATAGCTTTATTAAAGACATGTGGTGCTGTTCTTTTAATTTCATACCATTTTGTGAAACTGGAAATATTAAGATGCTGCATTGTAATGCACCAAAATGATACTTTATATGCTACCAATTTTATATTGCTTGAAGGAAAATTCTAACTGAAAACATATCCTCTCAATCAGTGCTAGTAACAGCAACACACAGTGTGATCATCCAGCATACTGTTTATCCTGTGTATGTACATTATTCTTTTTCAGAGAGAGAAGATACATATTTAATATTATGGTTGAAATTTAACTTTCGGATTGGAAATGCATTTAAATCCTTCAGACGTATACATGACAATCAGCTTGGTTTTGTAAGAGATTTCAAGGAAGCATATGCAGAGAAAGAAGGCAGCTGTATTTGTTTGTTGCGGCAGATTTTTCCTGCACTGCCTAACCTTTCCTAAGCCCTTTTTTGTTTCAGAAAAATAAAATTAAGGGCACCAAAACACTGTGCGAGGAAGGGTGAAAGTTACACAGTAAATTGGTACTTTTCACTGTACACAGGACTGGCACAGAGAGAAAATATAGTTAGATTTTTGTCTCAGGTGAAGATGGCCTTTTGCCTCTACCTTCAAAATAAAAATTAAAATTAAAAACCCACAGAAGATAATAGAAAAGGAGCAGAATCCTGGCTTTTTACAGGTACAACTAGAGGAGTGGAAGAAAAGACAGAAGTCAAAAGGCTGTCTTGTCTTCATTTGCTTTTTTTCACTAGACAATATTGTTTCATTTTCTTAACAACTCCCAGTTCAAAACCCATAGATTTGACTCTCTTAGTTAATCTTCTGGTTTTCACACCAACCGGAAACAAATGGATCTATATATTTCATCTCAAAGTTACACATCCATTCCATGTAATAAATGATCTCCTCTCTCTTCCTCTCTGAAGTAACCTGGAAAATTTTAGCAGGGCACATTGAATTATACTTAAATTTATAAAAAGTTAAAAGATCTATGTGACACATCAAACAATACTACATCAAACAATAGCATGCCTGGCTGAGGAATTCTGGGAGTTGAAGTTTACAAGTCATAAAAGGGCCAAGTTTGAAGACCCCTGGTATGGAAAATATTAAAACACAGTGGACTAGCATTTGATTGGTTGATCTTTGAGATAACCCCAATCTGTCACCAGAGGTAATCTAGCTCACACCATATTGATTTATTTCAACTGTAAATTCCCCAGAACAGAGAAATTCTTTTTTTGTTAAGCCTATAGTTTTTGTTATATATTGAAGATGATAAATTTAAAAAAATGATGTAAAACTCTGTCTGCAGCTCGTCAAATGTCACTTGGATTTTGACCTACATAAGACATCTTGCAACCATGTGTTTGAACAGGAAGGGGTTTTTGTATGTGTGTGTGTAGAGAGATTTTTTTTTAAATAACTGTTAAGCCTTTTTTGCTATGGGTATTTTATTTCAAACTTCATGCAAGAAGATCAATAAGCCAATGTAATGAGAAGGGATATGTGTACAGTATTTTTTATTGGGAAAAATAAAGAAAAACCCTGAAAAAGATAAGAATTAAAAACATTCATTTGTTTATGTTTGTAAAACTTTGCTTTACACAGAAAAGTTCAATTCAATTAACTAAACCTAAAGGACAGCTTTCTGAAATAAATCATTATGCTAAAGAATACATGAACACTTTAGATATGTATCTGGGTACAGTCTGGCAAAAAGACTTACTGCTGGGGATAAAAAAGGTAAATATATAGAATCTACTGAAAATCCGAAGAATTTTAGTAGAAGTTGCAATTGGCGTGTTCACCAGGAGATGTCATTCTAGAACAATTGTTGAATTAATGATTTTATGTTGGAGATAGTTCTCTTATATTACAATTGGGAACTTAATTCAAAATTATATTGTAAAATATGATTGAGAACTATTTATTTACAATTTGCTTAATCTATGGAGTGTATTTTATGTTACGTAATTAAAATCCACATGGTTTTTAATGAACAAATTAAAAAAAAATGGAACAGGCGTTGCTGGATTTCAGTTTTAAAAATATGTCCAAAACATCATTATCATGATAAGATAGTGGCAGAAGGACTCATAAACTCTCACAAAAGATTATCTGACTTGAGAGAAAATTGCCTCATAATAAATTATAGGACCTATGAGTTTGCACATGAAATTATACCCCAGGGAATCTATGAGTTCCTTTTATTGGCTTGCTTTCCTTGCTTTTTTATATTCATATTATGTGAATGAAAGTGTACGTATAAATAATACATCTGTCTTGGTATGAAAGGAAATGATCCTGAAAAAGTCTAAAATGGATTTTTATTACTTTTTCCCCCCTTTTGTTCAATAAAGTTTATACATCCTGCAGCAGGAACATAATAATACTTCTGTGCAGTGCTTTTTTTGTAAAAAAAAAAAAAAAAAAGGTGCTGAAACTCACACACGTCATACAACCCACCTTGCCTACCCTACAAGGTTTACCTTTGTAGTTGAAAAAAAACCCCTTCAATTTTTAGTATATCTAAAAGATTAGGATTTTGTTCAAGGTAAGTTAATACTATTAATGTTACCATGCACTGTGTGGCTTTAAATTACAAGAAAGCATTTTATTAATCTTTTGGGACATTTACCACTGGCATACCCATTTAGTTTAATGAGTGGAAATAAAACAAAATTTGGTTGCTTGTAAAAGATTGAATTATTTTTAAGAAGTTGTCAAACAAGGTGAAAAAATTTACATTTGGAGTTTAATATAGATATTGATTTGAAACAAATTAAAGTTGAAACCTTGTCAGTGAACAGATTATTTTTAGTTTACCTTTAAGTTAAACCCAATTTAATAAATAGATCTGATTAAACCTCACACTGTAGGTCTACCTTTACATCTGACCAATACATAATTAATATATTATTATTATTATTATTATTATTATTATTATTATTATTATTATTGTTGTTGTTGTTGTTGTTGTTGTTGTTATTATTATTATTATTATTATTATTATTATTATTTTTACCTCCAAATCATAAGACATTGGCTTTATTCTAATTCCTCCCCTCTGCAGTTTAAATATAAAATATAAAAGACTAAAAAAGAGATTTTCGTAGACATCCCAGCCTTTGAACTACCCAAGGAACCGAAACAGTAAAGTTTTGCTGTTGGGCAAGCTTCCATGCCAGCCACCTTTCTTTCCTCTCGCTTTGCCTCTTTTTAACTTCACACCCCACCTTCTGTAAGGGAAGGCAAAAGGCTCACTCACACTCTCGTGAAAGAGGGCCTCCATGTTTATGTGTCTCCCAACGCCACCATCGATTTCCACACCACATGGTCCAACCCAGCCAATCAAGCCACACTCTGGCTGTGGTGCTCCAGCACTTCATAGCTCTTCCTAGAGGAGGCAGACAGTACTGGAAGGGACCCCGCTCGCACCATACCGCCAGTGGGACATTTTCAAACAAACGAGGATAGGAAGGGAAACAAGAGGGAAATAATTGCTGCTAAATGGATAGAATGGATGCTGCCTTTTTTCCAGAAAATGAACAGGTGGAGTTGTAGAAATTGTGTACAGAAAATAAAATCATAACTGATGTGTTGGTCTTTCTAAAAGCTAATAGATAACCTGAGTGGATATTCTCATGAATACAAAAGTGGCAATAAATGTATAGATTACAGGGGAGGATGGGGAAACAATGATTTCTTTTCCATTCAGCATAGAGGTCTGAAGCCCTGGTGCACAAGTATAAATTAAAAGCATGTTTGAACTTCACAAGAGGGCTTAGTATAATCGCTATTGTGTGAATTTACATCTTATTAGCACAGGCATCTGAAGACTAAGAGAGTAGCATCTATCTTGGGAAGGCTGATCCTTTGAATATCAACCATTTTATGTCTGAATAGTATGCTTGTCGTGCCCAGATTGTGCCAAAATAGACTAGTTCAGAAATGAACTGGAAGGAACTTCCCACCAAACTTTCACAAGAAGAGATGAATGCATTAATTGCTTTCAAAAGGAAATTAGCTAAATTTAGCTGTGATGCTCAGACCATTCCCTGACACAGATCAGTGGGAAGACTTCACTTCCTATGTCTTTTCTTGGGAGTTCATTGAAAGACAGGATATTCATACATATTATGTATGGCGGGAGGGGAATTCTTATGAACAGCGAGGAGCAGAAACAATCTGAATTGTGAGAATTTAAGAGAATCTAGGGTTTGTTTATTTATTTGTTTGTTTGTTTAACAAATTTATATAGTTGCCCATCTCACCCAAAGCAACTTTTGCTGGGATTCATGGAATTAGACACGATATTCACTTTTTATTGAATATATTCATATACCAGTTCTGTTGCCATTATCATTCTTCTCAGACATACATTTTGTATGTTTTGGTATTACCCAGGATTGTTATATTCTATAGTAATTTTCATAAATGGAGGCATTTTAAATTTCAGGAGGAATGTATTGTAGAGACTAGATGCAACACCTAGGAACTTCCATTCTTCTTATCTCATGAAAGAGAGGAATTGTCAGCCAATTCTATCAGGATGTAGCCATCAGGTAGATCGATATGAAGGTAAAATTAGTCTTCAAAATACTTTAGAGTCAAGCCATGGGGGGCTTTAAAGGTCAAAATTAGCCCTTTGAATTATACTGACAAGACAGTGTCACATGTTCATGTTGGCACCAGTGGTGGGATTTAAATATATGAACAACAGGTTCTCTGTGTAGATACCACTTCCAGAAGTCCATTCTGGGCCTGGACAACAAAAAATTAGCTACCGGCTGAATCCCATCACTGTTTGGCACGTAATCAAGAATAATGCGATCCACTTTTTAGGTCAAGACTACGAAACACTGGTTATCTCAGATTAAATAAGTAAATAAAAATAAGACTTACATTTTATATGACTGGACATCTGGTAAATCAACATATTGTTTTGGCTTCAGGAAATACATGTCTTATCTAGAAGTTGAATAAAAGTAAGGAGAGCTAATGACTTTCAAAGCAAGAGACCCACAGGTCTCTTCCCTCTGTGCCTGCCCTAAAGAGATTATCAGATTTTTGCAGATTTCTTAATGTGCGTATTCATACAAATACAAATTCTTCTATGAGCAGCCTCATCTATCTCTTCCGTATTTTGGCATCTTAGTGTGAACAAAAAAGCTTTAAAAATACTGTAGGCTAATCTCATTAAAATCAGATTAAAAGATCAATCATATATTTTTGCATACTTTCCTCTTGAAGACCATAGCAATAGTTTGGGATTCTACTCTCTGAAGATCCTGTTATGTTTTGCCTTCAGCATAGGTATCCAAACATAAATTCCTGTCCCAACTAAAAAGCAAATTTCTTACACAGTTAGGAATAAAACAAACTGATGTCCAAAATTATTAAATCAAACCCAACTTTTAACTGATCTGAACCCTTCAGCATTCTTTGACCAATAAGAAATAATAGTATGAGTTATCTCCACTGCATTGGTTTTGCAAGTCAAATGAAAATGGCCAGAAAAAGTCAGTTCAAAACTCTTTTGATCTTCATATAAAATATATTCCCAATTAAATCTAGATATTCAAACCAACCTTAATTTAAACTGCATGTCTACATATTTTACATAGTCCTTATCCTTATGATCATCCTTGTCGATTTTCAATTATTTTGATTATTGGTGATATTATTTTGGATATCTGTGCTGAGCTATGATAGTGACTTAGTCAAGATTTGTTTGAGCGCCATGTCTGTGGGAAGCTAATGTATAAATGTGATTCATGTCTTTGCAAGATTAGTGTCTTTGCAAGATTCAATCTCAGAGAATTTTCGTCTCAAGGATGTAAACAGCAGTGATCAGGATTCCTATTGATATAAAACAGAAACCTTGTTCAGTCGAGTTGCTCCTTAGGAGAAATAACATCACACAACTATCAAGGAAAACAAACATCTAGGTCAGGCATGTCAAACTGCTGGCCCATGGGCCGGATGCATCACACCGAAACTGCACCCACCCCATTGCCGGCAATGGGGAAAAAGTTCCCATATGTCACGCGTCGTCAACTGATGTCGTGAGTTTGACATGCCTGATCTAGGTGATAAACTTGAAATAGAGTTCCAAGGGTTAGAAAGGTAAGAACTCTCAGATCTGGATTTACCCTTAAAAAGAGGAACAGAAATAGTTATGAAATTAGTCCATAGTTAAAAATCAAGATTGGAAAAGTGGCAGCTGGATTTTGACTTCCAGCCAAACGTGACAGTAAGTAGCAAAAAACACATCAGGATTATATAGTCAAATATTGCTGAACTCTCATACAAGCCCATGGTACTGCAGGATGATTTCTCAGATAGATAAAAATATTATTACTAGAGCAAGCCATTTGCTTTTTAAGAGACAAAATATATAAAATAGGGAGGAAATTTTTAAGTGTAGAATAAGCCCTGAGACAGATAAACATTTTTTCTATACTAGCAACAATATGAGCAATTAAAATGTAGTACCCTCCAATATTAATGAAAATATATTTCCCAAATCCTGTAAATAGTAAAGGAAATGTGCTCGAGAAAAAGGAATTCCAGTTTTTATCATGTTTTGATTATTGAGAGCAGATCTAACTGAGTCCGATGGCTAAATTCTTAACATGCATTTTCTTAACATGATATTATAATGAACTGGGACCTGTTCTTTTGGGATCCAATATTTATGCATTCAGAAAGTCCTACAAAAAAAACCATGAACAATTACCAATTAAAACAATTGTTAAATAATTTCTGAGACTAATAGCATACAAGACAATCCCCCTCTAATTTAAGTGGGAATTTCTTCAACAGTCAGTCTGAAATGCTAAAGAGAATCTACAATTTACAACCTGCCATGTAGATCTTAAGTAGTTAATACTTAGATGTTAACAAAGGGATCTAAAGTTAACATATTTTAAAAATAATAATACAGAAACCAATATATTTGCTTGATCAAAAGATATGCTGAATGTGAGAAAAGAGATAGAAGGGCTAACTGCATGGGCATACAGTACAGAGAAGGTTCCTACTTTTCTCAAAATGAAATGGTGCTACACCACAGGATCTGGCTTTTTGGGTCATGTATGAGACATGATATACATAAGCTTGCATCATGGTGATATAAAGCTCATTTTGCCATTCTCTCCCCTCCCCTTAATCCCTCCAAGTGGATAGCAAGGAATAAGAGGGAATCAAGAGGTATCTCCAATTTATGGGGAATTTTACCAAGGATCATGTGGGTTAGGTGTTATATAAACACACATGCACAAAAGAGAATATTGCTACACAGAAATGACTTTGCTTGGGAATGGAAATATAAAAAGAAGTTTCATGGGAAAAAGGGGGAAACTGAATTTTGTACTGAAGATGCATTTTGACATTCCCAAGTTCAGGTCTATAAATACAAATATGTCCCTATTCCCCAAAGCTTTGTTTCCTACTAAACTGAGATATATCAAAGCAGTTGGGAATATTCTATTATTAACATTTTCTCCTTGAGAATGAGAATGTTTGCAAATATTCTATAGAATTAAGCAACTCAGTATTGGAGGGGGCGAAGTAACCTTACTGTCGTGTGAGACCCAGATAGACCATTATACATATAAAAAGAGTTCCCTACAGGAAATATGGCTCTTTTTGTTTGACTTAGTGAAGGGGCTGTAGGCAATTCTCAGGATTAACTCCTCTCCTGATTAATGGATACAGTCATTAATGGTGCTACAAATATTTTCAGTCTTCACTGACACTTAGCATATATTTTAAATTTGGAATTCAAGAGCAGAATATAGCCATAGAATGGAAGGGCATGTGTAGGAATGAAGCTGTTAGGTTTATTTTTTCAGAGCTGGGGATCTGATATTAACTGATGGATGGTGGATTCTCTTTGATTAGCAAAGAAGAATTAAATTGAAAATAATCAAGCCATTGTTCCAAAATCACTCTGGATCTGTGCTCTCCCCTACTTCCACTTCTTAAATTGGTATAGCTGTTTATCTGCCTGCACCTACTTTCTAGACATCACTTTACTTGGTGTCCTTCCCTTACCCCCAATTTGTTAGATTCTCACAATCTGAACTGTAATTTTGGTGAATAAGAGAGTAACAATGGAAAAGAAAAGAATTTATATAATTTGTAGCAGATCCTGTAAGGGAAAGGCAAGCAGCTAGTTTTTAGCCCTTTCTTTCCTCTTTTGAAGATAATTCAATCTTGAAATAGATAAACAAACTAAAACCGTAAAAAAAAGATTTGTTATATTTACATAAATACATGTGATATTCATGACAGATCACAAGGTGGTGCCAAGCCACTATAATTAGTGAACCAGGACAAGATTCCTAGTTCCAAACAAGAAGTTAAATAAAGAAGAAATATATCTAGAAAATAGTCCAGAATTCTACAGATTGGAGAGAGAAAAGAGTAAGACAATGAGACCAATTAACAGACTAAGCAAAGAAATTGGCTAAACTTATGATATATTTTTTTATTGATAACCTGAATTCTGAAGCAAAGTCTTCTGTTATTTCCATTGAATTTCTTCTACTTTCTTAGACTAATTCTAACCATTAATATGAGCTGTTGGAGGTGGGATGTGGGATGATATAATCAACTGTGTTTACCATTCAAGAACAGCAGTTTCATGTTTCTTAGCCTGATTTCAAAAACAACAGAATTGAATCTAAGAGGGTTGTTAAAGGAAACTGCTGAGCATATATATTAAAGCTCATGCCTGAGAGAAAGCATGTATTCAGTCTCGGACACACTCTGACATTTTGATTGGCAGAGAGGCTGCAGTGTTGAAGACAATCATGTCATGAAGTATCTGCAAAAGTTGTGTTGCTGAGTCAAATAAACAGACATGCATGGTCATTTATCTGATAACTGAAAAAGTCTCTTCCGTATTGTTGTGTTCTTGTATAGGGAGCAACCCTGTTTTAAAATTCATTGTGAACAATTATTCATGATTTATTTGGCTATATTCAAGAGTGACTTACATGTGATGCAGGCCTGTTTGAACTGGAAGTTAGATTTTGGTTTAGCTAGCTTGGATAGAACATTACTTCTGACAGAAGACCAGGATAAATAGAGAGATTGTGTTTCATAGTTTGCAGGCAAGATAAAATAAAATTAAACATAAACACAAAGCTGTACTTTTTTAAACTAATAAATCAATTTTAGCAGCTAATGTGACCATTGTTCCTCAGTCTGTGAGACAAACTTGCTTTATCATTTTAACTGCATGAAATGTTCAACATAAACAGTCTCTATAACCATTTTTACCAGTTCATCTTTTCCCCCCATTGATGGATCCTTAACTTCAATCATATGTAGCTTATAACCCATATGAAGAATAAAATTAGAGGAAAAACTATTATTTGTTAAGCTGGCAATGAATTTTCCTCACAGATTACCATATTACTAGTAGTATTACAACAGCTGCTACTCCATCTTTTTCGCTTTTTCTAAGTGAATCACTTAGAACAAAAGCTGGAAGGAGCACTTTAAGAAACTTCTTGATTTTTAGATAATTTGGGTTCCTCTTTAAAGCGTTTTCTTCTTATTTTTAAATTGGCCTTTGAAGAATCATTATATTAAGATTCTCTTTATTATTTGTGACAAATCAAAGCATAAAAAGAATGGGTGTTCTGTTTTGTATTTTCTTTGCTTTGCTTTAGCAAAACTCTAAGGAGATTGAGAAGCTGATATGAATGCCCCTGGCAAGTGGGTCATTTTAGTGAAGCATCAGGGGCAAATTTTAAAAGCCTCTCAAAGGCAGAAATAAAAAATAGGCTATGGAAAATCAAAAGTATAAAGAGAATAATTCAATAGGGGAAAATGAGATTGAAGATATTTTTCTTTTGATTATGCAGTAATGATCAAGGGCTGAAGATTTAGTATTTATTTTAGAAAAGAAGTTTGACTAAAACAAATGAAATCTTGAAACTGATAATATACCTGAAATATAATAAGCAGATGAATAATTAATCAGAGCTGGAAGGGACTTTGGAGTTCTTCTAGTCCAACCTACTGCTCAAGTAGGAGACCCTATACCAGTGATGGCGAACCTTTTAGAGACTGAGTGCCCAAACTGTAACCCAAAACCCACATGCATCGTCGGGTGCCGGGTGGGTATAGCCCATTGGGTGGGTGTGGCCCATTGGGTGAGCGTAGCTGTGGTGGTAACAGCAGACTGGGTGGGACTAAAAAGTTCAATCAATCAATTCCAACTTTGCAAGATCTTTTTTCCCGCGAGAAGTTGAAATTGACTGATTGAACCTTTTTTTTTTGTACACGGCGGCAGAGGCCTAAAGCGAAAAGGTTTTATAAAACCCAGCTGAAGGCCTAGGACTGGGGCGATGGCGCGCGTGCCCACAGAGAGGGCTCTGAGTGCCGCCTCTGGCACCCGTGCTATAGGTTCACCACCACTGCCCTATACTATTCTGGACAAATGACTCCAGTTTCTTCTTAAAAACTTCCATTGATGAAGCACCCACAACTTCTGAAGGCAAGCTGTTCCACTGCTTAATTGTTCTATCAGGAAATTTCTCTTTATTTCTAGATTGGATCTCTCCTTGATTAGTTTCCATCCATTGCATCTTGTCCTGCCTTCAGGTGATTTGGAGAATAAGTTGATCCCTCTTCTTTGTGGCAGCACTTCAAATACTGGAATGCTGCTATCATGTCACCCCTAGTCCTTCTTTTCTCTAGACTAGCCAAACCCAGTTCCTGCAACCATTCTTCATATGTTTTAGTCACCAGGCCTTCAATATTTTAGTTGCTTAAATAAAATTAAGAAATAAAATTAAAATTTGTAACATGGAAAAACTTATCAGTAGGTGTATTTATCTATTAGATTTTTATCCCACCTTTATTAAAGGTGGTGAACATACATAATACTCCTTCCTCTCCTAGTTTCTCTGCAACAACAAACCTGTGAAGTGAGTTGGGCTGAGAGTGAATGACTGGCCCAAAGTCACCCAGCTGCTTTTTCATGCTTAAAGCAGGACTAGAACTCACAATCTCCTGGTTTCTATACCAGCACAATAACCACTACAACACACGGGCTCTATTTATGAGTAACTATTTGTGAACTATTCATGCAGTTTAACAACAGCATAGTAGCAGCTTATACTTGTTGCAAATTTATAAAATAAAAAAAAGGGAGATGAGGGAAATGTGTTTTTTTCATGTGCATTTCTTCTAAAATGCTTATCTTTTTCCAGTTTCATAGTATTAATTTGATTTATATAACCTTCCTTTATTTTTTAAAATTCAACACGGCAAATAATTTTCTTTAATATAATACATTTTTATGTACATATCCTCAGCAACACTTCTGAGAATCTCTTTCACTCCACATCCAGGCACTGCATTGTACTGCTAAATAATTTGGTAATTAACAAATTAAATTAAATTACATTATTAATGGTAAGCTTGTCTGTATATATTACACCACTCTTGTGTATAAAATAAGATATATCCAAAATCTATACACCAAAAAGAGCAGACACAGAATTGTCTAAATAATTTTAATAAGAAGACAAAAATTGACAAGACACAAATAAACATGCTTACTGCATACTATACCTATCGGAAGGAAGTAGAACTTGGTGAACTGCTGTAATAAAAACAGCCTCATTTTAAATGTAGGAAAAATTAAAGAAATCATTGTCAATTTCAGAAAAGGCAGACACAATCATGCAGCTCTGTGCAATAATAATTCTCCTGTGGAGGTGGTTAGCAGCAACAAGTTTCTGGGTATGCAGCTGAGTACACTAGCTTTGTCCCTCAACAGTAAGACACTGGTGAAGCAGACACAGCAACATCTGCATTTTCTGCATTGCATGAGAAAAGCACATCTTCCTTCCCCTGTCCTTACCACTTTCTACAGAGGGACGATCGAGAGCATCCTGTCATACTGCATTACAGTCTGGTTTGGAAGCATGACTGCTTCAGACAGGAAGGCGGTGCAGAGAGTGGTGAGGATGGCAGAAAAGATTATTGGCAGTTCTCTCCCTTCCATCCAGGACATAGCATATAAGCATTGCTTGAACAGGGTCCGCAGGATTGCTTGGGACACTACACATCCTCTTCACGACATGTTTTCCTTGTAAACCTCTGGGGAGAGGCTCCGTGGTATCCAAAGCAGAATATCCAGATTCAGCCATAGTTTTGTTCCATACAGTATCAACCTTGTGAACTCTCAAGTTTCCTCTTTCTGCTATGTATTCAAAATGGACAGTGATTAGTATTTATATGTGTGTATATGTATATGTATATAGCATGAGTATATGTATGTTATACATGTGTATGGGTAGATATATACTTTCTTTTGAGAGAGGCAACAGAATTTCATTTTGATGTGGGCCAGTGTGCTCATAGTGAAAAATGACAATAAAGGTTATCTTATCTTATAAAAGAAGGAATAAATGCCACTGCAAAGGCAAATTAGGACCAAGAAAACAGAGAATATTAATAGGAAGGGATCTCAAAGGTGCTTTTTTGTTCGAAGACAACTGGACTGTTTCTTCCTTAAGGAAGAAGAAGAAAACATTTTGCTTCTCATCCAAGAAGCTTCAGCAGTTCTGATGGCAGGGGGATGGAACGATAGGATAGGACAGTGGTGGCGAACCTATGGCACACGTGCCAGAGGCGGCACTCAGAGCCCTTTCTGTGGGCACGCATGCCATGCCCCGGAGATGGTGAGGGACTGGCCCCTGCCGCCCTGGCCCTGCCCACCCAGTCTGCGATGACCACCGTGGCCATGCCCACCCGGCACCAGTGGGTTTTGGGTTGCAGTTTGGGCACTGGGTCTCTAAAAGTTTTGCCATCACTGGGATGGGATTTCCACACTGTATTTTAATTCATGTACCCAGAAGTTTCTTTAAAAGAATAGAACAGGAAGGGGTGACACCCTCCATAGTTTTGCTTTCTCCCAACCCCTTTCCCCTTTTCCTGTTTTTCTCTGCTTTTTTTTATTTATACATGTAGTTCTCAATTTACAACAGTTCAGTCAGTGACCATTTGAAATTACAATGGCGCTGAAAAAAGTGACTTATGACCATTTTGCACACTTATAACTGTTGCCACCTCTCCGTGGTCAGATGATAAAAATTCAGACACTTGGCAACTAATTCATATTTATGACAATTGCAGTGTACAGGGGTTATGTGATCATTTTTTTTGACCTTCTGACAAGCAAATTCAATGTGGAAGCCAGACACACTTAACAACTGTGATACTAATTTAACTGCAGTGATTCACTGGACAACTTGGGCAAGAAAAATAATAAAAATTGGGCATAACTCACTTAAAAATGTCTCACTTAACAACATGAATTTTGGGCTCAGTTGTGGCCATAAGACGAGGACTGCCTGTACTTTTCTGAAATGTAATCAAGTTCTATTAAAAAATTGTTCACTACTGCTACAAAATAAAAAAGAAAAGAACATAGACCTATTATTCAACACATTTCCTTCCATCTGCCACATGAGAAAACGAAAAGTTAAGTACTTTCCTAAACTCAATTGCTTTGTCTTGAGTTATTTTTTTTTCTTTTTCCTTTTTGCAACAGTCTTCCAGCATCAAATTTCTGATGGGGTTTCCATTTGATATCTTCACAGATAATCCTGTTTTACCCCTAGAGCCACTAACTTCCACTGAAAAGGCTTCATGTCTAAATCTGATGCACAATGCTAAACGTAGCATTAACCATTCAGCATAGTTTCAAGAATATCCTGATGAGATGCTAACAATGAGTGAAAACAGAAGCTGTTTCAACATGGCAAAGTGCAATGTGCAAATGGAATTTAAGTGCCTTGAAAATTGAAAGACACTACAGTGTTTTTATTCCAACATTAAGCTGTGGGTTGACATTCACCTCCTTTAATAATAATAATAATAAAGTTGGAAGTGACCTTGGAGGTCATCTAGTCCAACCCCCTGCTTAGGCAGGAAACCCTATACCATTTCAGACAAATGGCTGTGCAGTCTCTTCTTAAAAACTTCCAGTGTTGGAGCATTCACTGCTTCTGGAGGCAGGTTGTTCCACTGATTAATTGTTCCAGCTGTCAGGAAATTTCTCCTTAGTTCTAGGTTGCTTCTCTCTTTGGTTAGTTTCCATCCAATGCTTCTTGTCTTGCCTTCAGGTGCTTTGGTGAATAGCTTGACTCCCTCTTCTTTGTGGCACCCCCTGAGATATTGGAACACAGCTATCATGTCACCCCCTAGTCCTTCTCTTCATTGAACTAGTTTGTAAAGTGGTATTAACACTTCACATGATCTTGAGTCTATCACTCTGTTAATGCAGCCTAGCACTGTGTTGGCTTTTTTGGCAGCTGCAGCACACTGCTGGCTCATATTTAAGTGATTGTCCACTAGGACTCTGAGATCCCTCTCACAGTTGTTACTATTGTGTCAGGTATCGCCTATACTGTACCTGTGCATTTGGTCTTTCTTGCCTCAATGTAGAAACTTACTTTTTTCACCATTGAATTTCATTTTGTTAGATAGCACCCAATGTTCAAGTCTGTCAAGATCCTCATGTATCTTAAGCCTATCTTCTGGAGTGTTGGATATTCCTGCCAGCTTGGTGTCATCTGCAAATTTGATGAGTTCCCAATCTATCCCCTCATCTAAATAATTGATGAAGATGCTGAAGAGCACTGGGCCCAGAACAGAGCCCTGGGGCACCCCACTACACACTTCCCTTTAAGAACATACTATTTTTTATAAGGCACAATAAGATAATCTGTTCTGATGGCTGGTTTGCTTGCTTAAAATAATGAGAGCCAATGGTCATATTATCAGAAGAACAGTTCAGGCTGAAGTGGAAATCTGAAATGCAAGCAGTATATTTGCTGTGTAGAAACAATTCCCAAATAACACTGATATAGGATCCAATCCCAAAGAATTTGTACACAAAATACTGCTGTGCATTGCTAGTTCTGTGTGGCAATTAAAAATAAATAAATTCTACAGCAAGAATCAAGTCCCCCTTCTTATCAAGACAGATGGGAATATGTGTCTCAATAAACATTATGCTGAACCAACTGGAAGTGCAATAGACTACATGTATTTTGTAATTAATCGTATATTGTGAAACTGTAGATTTAAAGATGCATTTCATTTCATGTATTACATCATGAACATTCATCTATCCACTGTATATATTGAGATTCATTCCTTATAAATAGTTGCAAACTTACTAGGTTGTTAAAATAAAGGAATAGATATCTGCCCAAAGACTGGCCTTAAACAAAGCTGATAATAAAGTTGCCACTGAGCAGCACAAGTTACTTAAACTTTAATGTTCTCGACTACTGTAAATTGAGTGAAGAGTTAAAATGTATTATCCTTTTCAGCTATAACATAGAATAATTGTTTTCTGGTGCTTCTTTACCTAGAAACCAGGCACACAATGGGGAGTTCCACATCTGTCATTGTGGGGTCACCTGCAATTATGTACAAGCTCATTTCTCTTCCTAAAACAAGGACAATCTCAATACCGCAAGTTATTCATAAGGCAAACACAGTCATGTACGGTATTTAAACTTTTGTTGCTGCATTTTGTCCTGAAAGTAAAGTAATTCTCATATATAGATACAGTAATCTTTGACTTACAACCACAGTTGGGATCAGAAAATTCATGGTTAAGTCATTAAGTTCAGGTATCACGTGACTGCATCCAATTTCCAACCTTTTTTGCCATGGTCGTTAAGCAAATCACACTGTTGTCAAGTGACTCATGTGGTCATTAAGTAAATCCTGCTTTCCCCACCTCTTCTTTCTAGCATTATTCCCACACTAGGGTGAGGACCGCTTGCCAGTATATCTGTCTGCAATTGGCTTGATCCAAGGCATGTTCAGGGGTGACACCCACACATTTTATGCAATCCACCCACTGTTTCTTGGGTCTAACACAGGGTCCCTGGCCATCGTGGTCCAGATGCATAATTGTCCTCGAATGGAATGATGGAATTTACAGGATGTTGACATTACACACTTGTATCAATAGTTTGATATAACAGAAACACTGCTATAAACTATGATTTATTAGGCACAAGAGCTATAAATGCATTCCAAAAGACATACAGACTGGTGTCTCTAGATCATGAGTAGGTCCTTCTAATTCTGCTTTGTGTATCTGTGATGATGATGATGTCCATTTAATTGTGTCTGACTCTTGGTGCTTCTATGGGCTAGGTCTTTCCACATCTTCCAATCTTGCACTACTTCTTTGAGTTGTTCTATGCTCTGGCTGGTGTCAGCTTTGATGGTGTCCATGAGTGTTGATGTTCTTTGATGGCCTTCCTTCCTTTTACCGCTAACTTTACCAACTTTAATTGCTTTCTCCAGTGAATTCTTCTGCATGGCATGTCCAAAATAAGTGAGACACAGTTTTGGGATATTGTGTCCCCACTAAAGCCCCATCAAAACATATCACTGATTTTTTAGCAACAAACTAATGAATAAAATAATTACAATTTCTCATTGATTTTCATAGGCAGTAAATAAATACTAAACCCTGAAGAACGCAAAATATTATTTTGATGCCATATCTTTGATGCCACAGAGTCTATTACTAATCAGGCCAAAGCTTAATGAATGTTTCTCTCTTGCATTTTATTGTCCAAACTGGAATGAAGAAAAAAATAAGAAGCTCTTAAAATAAATCTCAAATTTCAGCCAAAAATGACTTCATTTGCCCTTTCTTAAAGCCAAAGTGGGCACTAATGGTTCTGGGGTTAATTGCAGTGGTATGATTAATTTCAAACTCTATGCAAGAGATCAACTTCAACTTTTAGTAAGAATTATCTGTCCCTTCCCTGCAGTCTCTTGTTTGTACGAGAAAGAAAAGAGTGCCAGGAAACAACAAAAGGGAATCTCTGAATCCATCTTTCAATCCTACCCACTCATCATCTCAGAATATTTCTGAGAAAAAGTGCATGGAGAAAAAAAAGTTCAGTTCTTTTTTTCAGGTAAGTGTCCTCTTATTCCAAGTGTTGGTAGGTTATATAACAACAGTACTATACATCATTTTTGTTTTAGAGGTACATATAAAATGGGTCATTCCCTAAAATAGCAGTCCCCAACCTTTCTGGCTTGGTGGCCCAGTGTGTGGGGGGGGGAGAGGGGATGGTTCTGTGTGAGTAGTAGGTGTGTGCCAGCCACTTGTGCAGCCCGGTTCTGAATGGGCCACAATACAGTATTGGGCCCTGGCCCAGGGATTGGGGATCCCTGGCTTAAAAGCAATCTCTACATAAATTTGAACAGCTGGAAGAGTGAACAAAAAGAAAAATGCATGCACATTATGAACTTTATCTCAGTTGGTATTTGAATTAAAACCTTAAAGTAAATAATCTTTTTTTCCTAGTTTTTAATTTTTTTACATATCTGTGATTTCTGAATAATTGAGGCAACTTGTTAGAAGGAAGAAAATTTTCATGTTATAATGTAGAATCAATGGTTTTCTGAAGACAAATAATATTACATTTATTTACAGATGATGATACATGATGATAGATAGATAGATAGATAGATAGATAGATAGATGATAGATAGATAGATAGATAGATAGATAGATAGATAGATAGATAGATAGATAGATAGATAGATAGATAGATAGATAGATAGATAAGTGAGACCAAATAACAAGAGCAATGCAAGTTCTCAAATAAGAACAGGAAATAAATAAAAATTACAAAAGAAAATTGAGTAAAATATCTCAGTAATAAAAAATAGCTAGTAAAAGGTTACAATTAAATTTAAAAGTTAAAAGATTGATTAATCTTATTCAAGGCATAAGAAAAATAAACAAGATATTTGACATGAAGAAACAAGAGAATGTAGACTGTCAGTCTCCAAAGGACAATGAAAATTACATAAATTGCTGGATACTTCAGGGACCATACTAGACAAGAAAAAGTGAGTTTTCTCTTCATTAAGCCAGGCTTAACATTTTAAAGGGATATTTGTAGAAAGGGCAAATGGAGTAAAACATGAATGACAAGCTTCAACCCCCCCCCCCATTTGACAAGGGCATATTATTGTATCTGCCCTCTGTTGGCCTAAATAATAAATAATTGAATCTTGCCTGTCAAAAAGCTTTCAGAGTATTCATTAAGTTTCTTAGGTAGCTAGCTGGGACAAATTATCTTTGGCTAGGCATTCTCACAGAATGGAGAAAGGAGGCTATTCCAGGACTTGTGAAGTTCTATGCAAAAATGTTCTGTTTTAGTTTTCATTACCTCCTTCGGGCCTTATAGAGATTAAATAATACAAGGAGAAGCCACCTAGCTCAATGTCTTTTTCCTCCCAGTGTGAATAAAAATTATCCAAAAGAATCAAAGATGCCAAAAATCTCTCTGTGAAACTCAATTTAGTCTAAAACAGGTGGAAACATCACACCACGATAACTGGGCTGGAAGTGAGCACTGATCTGAATTGTAATACGAAATGGGAAACATTCTAAGGTTTTTAGAAAATGGAATGAATAGGGTATCAAACACTAAAGGATGAGGGATTCTTATATTTGACCATTTTTGGCATATTTCATAAGTTGTTTATTTTTCACACTTAGAAGAGCTTTATACATTTTTTTCACTATTCAGCTCAATAACAATAATTTATTGTTAATTATCAAGAGTGACTAGCATATCTTTGTTTCAAAATCAAAAATCAAAATTTTCTGGCACTTATCAACCACATGTTGGGGTATGCAAGGGAAACTTTCTGCCATTAGACCTCTCTTTCCTGTATGAAGAAATAACTTTGCAATTTAAACTAGTGTATGAAATCATTAGCTTCTGCCTCCAAACCAGTATGTTATGTGCTGTCTGCTCAGCAAAATTCTGAATTAGAGGAGCAAAACTAGACAGTTGTGACCTTGCAACTCAGGGAGTTTTCAGGAATTTGCTGATAAGATTCAGAAAGAAGATGGACTTAAAATCTGGAGCAATGAGATAATTAACTACTTGTTGCAGAAATAAAACAGCAGGCTGTCACTTAGTTAGAGCCTGATCAGCAAAAGTTGCTCAGTCCACTAGCATGCAAGAAGACCATAGAACAGAGATGTTCAATGAGGCTTCTCAAAAGCAAAAAATATGATTTGGGAAAATTGGTAGAGTCATGACTATGAAAGAAGGGCTTGGGAATCAAACCTTTTTTGTCAAATGACTGTCCAACATTCTTGAATATATGTTGCTTCTAATCCACTGATTGCACTTTGAAATGGTACAAGATCACTCAACTTTATTTTCTGGATCTTGGATTTGCCTCCACGGAACCTTGACTTCTGAAGTAAATTTGTCTGTTTTTTTCTGATCCCCTGCCTTCCTATGTTGTAGTACAATTCATAATTGCTATAAAGAATTATAAGTATGACTCCTGCACAAATAATATTATTAATAGGAAGACAGCTGGCATAGCTCACAGAATTAATAAAAAAAATCAAAGTTTCTTCTATTTAACCAGATGTAGGAAGTCAGCACCTGCTCTCCCCCAGAAAATGAAATATTTTGAGGAATATTAAAAGAGGCAGGATAGAATATTTGTCCTAAAGGAGAAATGGAGAAAAAAAAACTTAACAAAAGCAGCCCCAATCTTCCTGCTATAGGAAAAAGCCTCAAGCAAAAAGGCCACTCATTAGAAGATTTTGAATGGTTATTCAGAAAGACTGGGCTAATCTATTCATAAACAAAACACCTTCAGCCCCCACAGCTGATGGGATTAAGAATTTACATTCCCCCACCCAAATGCTAAGGACAGGATATGACCTCCAAGCCACAATGGGATTCAGGCAACAATAATTAGAATACCAAAAGGGCATACTCAAGCACAGGTCAAAGTATATTTCACAACAGACATCTCAAATACAATGTCCAAAGAAGGTACAAAAACCCACCCACTCTCAACTCCATTTTGTCAGCTGTCCAAGAATGCATTCTGTTGCTGGTTCTGCTCATCTATAAACAAGAACCGTCTTTCCTAAGCAGCTTCCATTTTATTTCCAGCATCTTACCCTCCATTTTATTTCCAGCTTCTTAGCCTCCATTTTATTTAGTCCCAGCTTGGAACTGAACCTGATTTTTCTTCCAAAACAGGGTTTATATAAAATCTAAAATACTCTGTTGCTGATTAAGTTGTCTTTGTTAACTTATTTTATAAATTTCTCCTCCTTTCTCCCTTCCCTGTTGTGGTATCTCATGGCTGTAGTGCCATAATTTGCTTGCTGGTCTCTCCCCTCTCCTTTAGGTAGAGCAGTCAATCCTCTTTCCTAGAAGTTACAATTCCCATATCTTTTTTAATACTGTTTTTAGTCTGCCATTAATCTGCCTATCCCTCTTATGATTCAAGAAATGTTTGGATGATATTTCTTATTGACTAGCCAGATTACAATTGAAGGAAAAAATGATTGTGAGAAATCTGGCTGGTTGCTTATCTTTGTGATTTCTCCAAAATTTTGTAGTATTGTTTTAATAATAATTCCTTTGAACTGATGATCACATTCTAGAAATCCAAAGGAAAATGTTCAGCATTTAAATTTATCTTGCCCCAAATACCTTACTTCTTTGAGTAGTAACATGTTCTTTTTTCAAGTGCAAAGAAATGGTAAAGGCACAGATAGAACAGGAACTACCTCTTTCAGAAGTTGTCTCTTTAATCATTATTGTATGAGAATGCTTATGAGAACAGAGCAGGGGGAAAAGTTGTAATATAATCCAACTTTTATTACCGTAAAAATGGTAGGCATTTCATGTCACTTCACTTTTATTTAAACTTCACTGTATCCTTGAATAAAGCTTTTACTGAGAAAAGAATGAGATGCATATTACAAAAAATAGGAGACTAATTGCATTACTGGTATCCATGGAAAGTGGGTAATTTAAGGGGAAAAAATCACTAGCTAGACATTGTAAGATACTCTTTTTATAGAGAGACATACAGACCTAACAATAACAAAATAAAGAGTTGGTGAATTAAAGTGATTGCTACTTTATGGTTTTATATTAGCCATATTATTTTTTATCATATCTTTTTTCTTCTCTTTGTGCTCTCTAGAAATTCATCATACCAAATTCCTCAGCTGCCACTAGCCTCTATGCATCTCTTTGTCCTGAAGAAATCTGTAGCTTTGTGCCAAGACTTTTGTTCAGCTCGACCATTTTAAACATCCCTGCAGGAATATGAAAAACAATGATTTTTTTAAAAAGACTCTTACCACTTGTAAAATCTAAATCAGTATTAATGTGATAGTATAAATATTCTTTAAAGGACAAGGAATATATTAAGAGTGCAGTTCCATGGGCAGAGATCAAATGAATTTCAATAAAAACTCATTTTAATGGACTATCACAGAGGAAGGGTGTGTGTTTTCCACAAATACCTTTTAAATACAAATTGGGTCATCATGGTGGTTTATGCCACTTATGCAATAACATCAGTGACAAATGGCAGACATTATGCTAGTGGTGTCAATTTGTATTTTTTTTAATGAAATGAAGTAAATTGCCATAGAAATTTGGTTTGAATTCTATTGTATTGAGGTCCAAAAAAGAGGTTTCACAAAATGAGATGTTGGTAAAAAAAGATAGCCACATAGACACATCACAGTTTTTAGGAAGCTGTGTCTAAAATACATTTATTTAAGCATTCTAGCATTCTCTTGTTAGGAAGAAATTTCTCAAAGAAAAGAATAGTTTCTTCCCAGCTCTTTAGTTTCTAGTATTTGAATACTTTTTCTCTAACCACTAGACCAGTGGTTCTCAACCTTTTTAATGCCACGACCCCAACCGGTCGTAAGTCGAGGACTAAACCGGTCGTAAGTCGAGGACTAAACCGGTCGTAAGTCGAGGACTAAACTGGTCGTAAGTCGAGGACTACCCAACCAGTTGTAAGTCGAGGACTTTCCCTGCCCGGGAGCGCCGCGCATGCGTGGTTCCTCCCCCTGCGCCGGCCGAGGCGTAGCTGGCAAGCGGCAGAGACAGAGCAGGCCGACCACCAGCTGGCCGAGCCCAAGGGAGGTAAGGCACCTGCCGGAAAAGGGGAAAAAATGGCAGACAAAAAAAATGGCGGACAGCCTTGCTTGCCGATCCCCATGAAATGGTCGATCGACCCCAAATGGGGTCCTGACCCACAGGTTGAGAACCACTGCACTAGACCTTATAGTTTGGGCAAGGAACATCTCATCAATTATATTGTCTTTTATTAATATATTTATGGTTACATCTATCTATCTATCTATCTATCTATCTATCTATCTATCTATCTATCTATCTATTAATTCCACGATGAATCCAACTGAATTCACAAGGTCAGTCAGAGACATCAAGCACAATGTGGCTACTAATATCAGTGGTATGTAGTTAGCTGCAAACAACATAAACAATAGCATGAAAAAGATAAATTGCTTTGAGTGGATGGAAAGATAGAATATTAATCATTTAATTAATACAATCAAGTGGAAAAACTAAGATGACACTAGCAGCAATTAGTTTTGAAGGGCTACATGTATTCTTTCCCATCAAATTATTTCCACAAACTGATGGAGCATAAGGAATAAACAAAGATAATAAGCCATGTCTTCAGATGGACAAAAGTTTTGTTTATGAGGGTTGCAATAGATACAGGGAGTTCTTGATAAAAAATTTGGAGAATATTTCTAGTTGATAATAGATCAAATACACAATCTCTCTTTTGTTTTGTTTTTTTAGGTTCTTTTGTTCTTTCTTAGGCTGAGATGAAAGCATGCACAAAAACCTGAAAACATGCTCCGAAAAGAAACAAGTGTGGAGTCAAATTACCATTTGGGAATAGATCTTTTGTGGATGCAATTCTTGAAATCATAGCTTGGATGTATGTGTTTTAATGAAACTGAGAAGTTTTCTATTTGAACAGTACATATAAGATTGCCTATTTAAAAATAGAAATGATTATCTGGAATTTTAAGAGACCCAAGGCAAAATGCAGATTTATAAAATAGCAGGTCTTAGGCTGAACCCATTCCTGGATCTATGGTGGGTTTAGGATATTACCTGGCATTGCTAACTACTTGAGATTGTAAAACAAGAAGGTAACTGAATTCCTATCAAATGTATTTATGGTGATCATTTATGGTGAAATTTATGGTGATCATTGCTAAGCACAAATTGGATGGCCTCCTTCCTTCCTTCCTTCCTTCCTTCCTTCCTTCCTTCCTTCCTTCCTCCCTCCCTCCCTCCCTCCCTCCCTCCCTCTCTCCCTCCGTTCTTTCTAATTTCCATAATCTATAGCCTGATGCAACTGAAATTTTGATAGATTTCTGGAAATCCATCCCAGTGCAAATGGTCAAATTATGAAGCACCTTTTCATACAACTGCTACAATAATCACACTCTTGATGTTTCAGGAATTTGAAAACAAAATTGGCCACTAAACCAAAAAGCAATGGGACTGGCAGTTTCAGTTAGTTCTTAGTTCAAAATTATGATAAAATCTGCAGTTGAGCTTGCAAGTTAATATACATTTCCACTTCAGTCTTGAAAAACCATGCCATTCCTTTAAGATATGCACTAGCAACAATATCTTCTTTTCAGGCTTCAAATTAACAAAAGGCAAAAATAAAAATAAAAAATAGGGGAGCGAACCCTCCTACCTTTTGAGGATTTGTAAGCATAGGAATTTATGAATTCTACATAGAGCTGAAATCCCAACTATCGTGTTATTTCTTTATCCTATTTACAACTGTTTACAGAAACTAGGTGATGCAATTTGTATGAGTGTACAAGGGAGCATAAAGGAATGCCATCTTTCTAATAAAATGCAAAGTAAAATCTTAAAGCCTTAACAGTATTTGATTTTCTCTCCAAATGCTGATTGTGTTCTTACAGTAGCCTGGCTGCTTCTGTTCTTAACAATAGGAATAGAATACAGAATAAAGAATAAGAATAAAGAGTTGGAAGGGACCTTGTCTAACCCCATAGTCAAGCAAGAGACTCTATACCATTCCAGACAAATGACTCTCTAATCTCTTCTTAAAAACCTCCAGTGATGGAGCATCCATAACTTCTGAAGGTAAGCCATCCCACCAGTATTCTTTTTTTACTGACAGGAATTTTCTCCTTAATTGTAGATTGGATCTCTCTTTTATAATCTTCCATCCATTACTTCGTGGCTACCCTCAGGTGTTTTGGAGAACAAGTCGATCCATTCTTTCAGAGAGTCCCTCAAATATTGTAACACTGCTATCACTTCATACCTGGTCCTCTTCATTAGACTAGACATATCCAGTTCCCACAGCTGTTTATCATGTGCTTTTAGTCTTTAGTCTCCTAATCATCTTTGTTGCTCTTCTTTGTACTCTCTAGAGTCTCAACATCTTTTCAGAAGAGCCTGTACTCTTTTTAGGAGATGTTTAGCATAGATAAAATTAGGCATTACATTAAAAAAATGAATGGTAAATTGATTTTCTTAATCTTCATAATACCCGCTAATATTATCCAGTGAAATTGACTACTAGAAGATGTAGAACTCATAAGAGGAAATATTTCCTCACCCAACATGTAATCTGCCTGACTATATGCTACTATGCTGTTCACTGCTCCTAGTTTAGATAATTTCAAAAGGGGACTAGATGAATTCTGAAAGGACAAGTCTATCATTAGATAAGCCTCGATGCTGCCTGAGGAAATCCATATTATATCCTAGGTGTACAGAAGTAATATTGAGAGAGGAGGACTGGTTTGATCTCCTATTTGTGTTCTCCCTAGATGCATGTGAGAAGGAATTCTTGCTAGATGAGCCTGGTCTAGGAGAGCTATTCTCAGATTAAATAGCAATTTAAAAAAGAAATAATAATCCAAAGACATTTACTTGAAAATAGGATGGAGACCATGGATGGGATAGAGGTCTCCTTGAACATGACTCTAAAAGAGACATTGAAAATGCAGTGGATAACAAGGGAATTCTACTTTGTTTGACTGGAAACATGCTCACATGAAATAGAATGAGGATTGAATATTTAACCAAAGAGAATAGTTATGAATCCAGAAATACAAACGTGCAATATATTGACTATGGGAAGAGCATGCTAAAATTCAGTTGTATAAGTATCACTGGAAATAATGTACTTAACCATTCCACTTAAGAATTTAACCCTATTCCTTTTACTGTGCCTTAGAGATACAGGGGATTTCACATCATCAGTATTTTTTTTTAACAAACAAATATCTAGATGTACAGGCAGTGGTATTCCTTCATATGGAAAATCTATAGGAACTGTACATATGTAAGGGTAAATGAATATAAATTGTTTTACAAATATCTGAAGAGCCCAGAAACTTCTAAAGTATTTGAACCTCTTTATAGATTTCAACCAGAATCAAGTGTGTGTGTGTATGTGTGTGTGTGTGTGTTCATATGGCTTCCTGAAAACTACTGCAAAGATATTTGTGGTAGGTCTTGCTTGAATTCAACATGAAATTAATTCAAATATAAGAGAAGCTGCACAGGAGATTATTCTTTAAAAAGTTAAAAGTTAATTAACTTATTAATACATAAGTTAACACATAAGCTAATAAGGAGTTGAATCAGTTAACTGTAAAAGTTAACAAGGAGTCAAATCAGTTAATTGTAAAAATGACCTCCAAGTAGATAGAAAGCAGTAGAATTGCTAATAACTTTATTGCTATTACTGCTGAGGGGAAATACCTATGAAATGGGGGGGGAGAGATTACAGTGATAATTGGTTGTATTTCTCAGGCAATTTGGTTTAGTGGCTTAAGCATCAGGCTAGCAACTAGGAGACTGTGAGTTCCATTCCCACCTTAGGCACAATGTCTGCTAGGTGACCTTTGGCCAGTCATTCTTTCTCAGCTTACGGAAGCAGGCAAGGGCAAACTACTTCTGAAATCTCGCCAAGAAAACAGTAGGGACTTATCCAGGCAGACTGACCCAAATGTACAAACTAAAAACAAAGCAATATTTCTCAAATAGATCTCTAAAATCTATTGGAACTTAGCAAAAAAAGAGAAGATGTTTGAAGTGAATATTGAGTCCTCACAGCCCATTTTGGAATCGGTCCACAGGGTATGCACCATGGTTCCCAGATACTTGGCATTCACAAGCTGTTTGTAAATTTAGGGTCAAATAGTCAGATTTGGAAAGAGTGATTATGTTTTAGTTATCCTATGACTTGCTTCCTTTAAGATGGAAATTGCAGCTGAGGCAAAATGTGACACTTTTTCCTTGAAGTGACCAGAAAGAAAATATCAGGCATTTTAATTTTGCAATTTAGCTCACTAGACTATAACTCACAATCTCCTGGTTTCTTAGTTTGGTGCTTTAACCACTAGACTAAACTGGCTCTTCTTGGTAGTTAAAAGATGAGCAACTGTGTTTAAATAAGAGACGGAAAAGAGGATGTAATAATCCTAGGAAAAGTCTCAGCTACAAAATATTGGGAGATTACGCAAGGAATAACAAGTTACAACAGTTTGCATGTTCCTTTTGAGAATAAAAGCTAAGCATTATAACATCCCAAAGAACCTGGTTAAAAAAAATAAGACAGGTTTTGTTTTGGGGGAAAAAAAACACTCAACCAGAAAAAAATGTGCTCTCATTATTTGTTAGAACAATTATATCCATTATTAATATAGTCCCCTGGACATGTTAGTGAATATAACTTTCTCTAGGTAAGTGTTACATTATGTGAAAATTAATCAATGGCTTCCTTGAAAGTGCACCCCACTGCCTCAACAGTTATTATCATTAAGAATAATTTATACAGCCTCATGAAAATAAATGTACCAGAAGCAAATGTGACTGACTTCTTCTCCAAGGAGTATACAGTTTAAATTTTCATTGGTGGGTTAGGACCAAGAAAAGCATGAGAAAAGGAATGAGAATTCAGCACAACAAACGATGTGAGAAACAAGAACACGGGAGAAATAGGAGTTACAAATGTGTCATGTGAACGTTTGAGATGTGCATTGGACTAAATCAGGGGTAGGCGACCTTGGAGCTTTTATGATTTGTGGACTTCAATACCCAGAATTCCTGAACCAGCCATGCTGACTCAGGAATTCTGGGAGTTGAAGTCCACAAGTCATAAAAGAGCCAAGGTTGCCTACCCCTGGACCAAACCATACCATGGCTTATTTGGTTTTAACTTAAGTATCCTAGCACTGTGGTATATAAATCATGAATAATGCATTAGTCTGATGTGAAAACCCAGGCAATTTGAACTTATTTAAGAAACCATGGCTTCAGATGATGTGTGAATCCAATTGGAGTGTTACTTGATGCCATATGTATCTCAGCTAGACAGTCTATCTTTTTTTTTTAATCCTGTCTAGTTGGTCTATGGAAGTAATTTTTGGCTGTTAAATTGGGGCTACTATCTAGCTAGCTTGATCAGGTTTTTAGGAACTAGTTAATTCATCTCCAATCTCCCCCCCCCAAAAAAAAATCAATTCATTTCTCATGCATTGAGTGCCAACTCATTCATTTATTTTAGTTAAAATATGGCTTAAGTTTTATTTATTTTAAATTTTTGGCTTTGAGTTTTCATATATTAAAGTTATCCCATTAACATTTTACATCTGCTTTACATCCATAAGCCATTTTGACTGTCAATTAGACAATCAGAATATATATCTAACAAAAGTAGAAATAAATCAATAACATGTATGAGAGCATCCAGCCTTCTACTGCATTGTCCATCCATCCATCCATCCATCCATCCATCCATCCATCCATCCATCCATCCATCCATCCATCTATCCAATTTGCATTTTCATCAAAATGTTGAAAACAGGGTTGTGCTGTTATGCTGCAAGCTCTTCCCCTTTTAAATATATTTGTGTTATTACATGCAAAATATGCAGGACTTGTAGCATAATGGCACATCTCTGCTTTCATCAGGGCAATCTGTGGCACCCTGACATCACACATGGGCTGACATCACTGCTAGTTTCCTAGATACTGGTCTACAAAGTAGGAGAGATGTATAATAGAACAAGGGATGCAATTCCTAGTATCTTTCATTACCTTGCAATAGTAGTAAAGTAAGGATAAAATGTTTCTTGCAAGCATTTGAAGCTAACAATAATGAAAAGTTTGGGGAAATAGGAGGGCAGATTTTAGAAGAGGATGAGCTTTAATGAATTCCTGACCAAGGTGAATGCACTCTTCTTTGGCAGGAGACACCAATGTGATAACCAGAGTCCCATTTAAAAGTGGTGGTAGCCCATCTATTAAATATGGAGAAAAAGAATGCCAAGGAGACTATTAAGGTTGAGCTTAATGTGCAGTTTTATGTGCCATTTAGAATAAAGAGATGATTTAGTGCATGGATCAAACAAAATGTAAATATACAAAATGCATTTTAAAAGATGATTCCTATAGCTAAAAGCTATTTTTTTAAAAAAAAAAAAAAACTAGGCCAGTGGCTCTAGTTTTAGAACTGCTTGATAGATGTTTACTGGCCAAACTGAATAAAGTGGTTATTCACTGGAAGGTGGAATAGGGAAGATGCTTGGTTGATACCCTATGCAGATATGTCAATAATACCACTGATTTAATTACTATCATACTGTGCTTCAGAGATCATCAGATTTATTATAATCAGTCCTGATGATAGCACGGCGTCATTGACATGGATGCAGGGAAGAAGCAAGCAAGCTTTTACTGGCACATGCATAAAACAGTTCTGTGGTCTTCGTATAATAGGTTTTATCTATTTTATAAGCCAAAAATAGAGCACTTATAAAAATCAGGCATTGCAATTAGGTTTTATGTGCACAACTTGGAAGGAAGTTGCCTGGGGAGCAAAATGATTTTGGAAATATTTCCACCGGAGATTTTATGTTGTGGTTGCTGTTGTTATCTACAGGCTGATTGAGCTGCAAAGGGTTTTCAGGAGTGAATCTAAATTTCATTGGATGATCTCTGGAGCATATCATCCATATATAGGCACTTCAAAATAAAGACATTGTTGTACAGATGTATTAACTTTACATTAAACATTATGTAGAGAAATAAATGTATTTATGCAGTCAGTGCTCATACAGCTTTTATTTCAGACCCTTCAGTTGTAGTTCACTGTGACTATGGCTCTTTAATTGTGCTATGGGACAAACCCACTACATAGACACATCTACACAACACACAATTACTTTAATTCATGAGTGCAACACATCTAATGTATACTAAATAAAGCTACCTGTTCTCTACAGTCCAAGATAGTCTATTCTAGTTGGAGATCTGTCATCATTATTGTCTTTTAATTAAAGATGCAGTTGGTGTGTGTGTGTGTGTGTTATATCTGATACCTGTTACATACAAAGCATGAATACCAAAAATAAAAACAGATAATATTGTATTCTGTTACGTCATATGAAATGAATGAATGACATACAAAGCAATTGTTCTACCAGGAAATTCTACAGGCTATTGGTAAAATGCTAACGTGAAATGTCAATGTGTCATTATTTCAGTCTTCCCTAAACTCTGCTCTCTTTTGGTTGTATTGAAATATAATTTCCATACTTTCTACCATCTGGAAAATCAAGGATTAGCAACCCAACCTAGCTGAAGAGCATCAGATATGGTCAGGTGACCTATGTATGTTGACAGTAGTTCTTTCTAAGGATCACCATCTGTTATTCTTTATCTGAAAAAAACAGGAACTCAAGTAGAACTTTTATGCATGTGTGTCCTTTACCACACACAGTGACAGTCTTTCTGTATCTCCATACTAACTTCACACACAGGATAATAATAAGCACACAGTCTACATCTCTCCTTCTAATACTTAATTCATCTTGATGTTCCCCTAGGCTTAGACTTTGTATTAGATCTCCCTAACTGCTATACTCAGCAGGAACATGAGAGAAATACCAGTTTAAGCAAAACTGCATATTTTCCTCAGCATGATATTTCAGATGATGTGTACATATTAAATGATATGCTTGCTTTTTGTGGAAAAAAATATTTCAGACCTAATCACAGATATATCAGAAATGGATAACCTACACAATGAAGGCAGGTCAGCGAAGCCTAAAACCAACTAATTGATCAAAATAATTTCCCCCCCAAAAAATCAATTAAATGATAAGAACAATCATATTGTTCTATTGATCAAATAGAAAGTTCAGAACTAATTTTTTTCTGCTTCTGGCAGATTTTGCCCTTTCTTTTCCTAGTGATCACAAGTGAAAAAGCCATCCTTAAATCTTCCATTGCTTTTGAAGGTATCTTGTTTGAAACAGGCAATGGTGGAATTGCAAAGCTACTGTTTCTTCAATTCTGGATGCTACTGCTCTCATTACACTTAAGAAATGAATTTGTTTTCACATCACTAAGATGCTGCTTCTGGATAAGAAATAAAAAGATAGAGATGATAAATACAGATGTATTTCTTTTCAAAAGTACTAGCAAAACCTAGCTTTTCATAAGTTAAAACAGTTAAGTAGATTCTGACAAAACAGGATAAAGTTTAGTCTTTTCATATATCAGGCTGCTTAAACCATTCAAGGAAGAGATGGCATCCACAGCCACATTATCATTATATCTGAATTGTTTCCAGAACATTCCACAATTTTCTCAGTTGGTTCTTATGAGCTGCTCTCTGCAGCGTATATGTTTGACATAAAATGGTTTATGGGGAGAAAAAAAAAATCTAAATAATTTTCTTGGCCCCACTCTTTATTATCAGTAAAAGTGAAAAAGCAAGAGCTAAATGAATATGATAGATTAAAAGCTTCAGGTAAATGTGATGGTTAAAAACATTACTCATTTTGCTGTCCATTATATAGATAGGAAATTATCCTGCTTATTTAACAACTAAGAGAACATCCTGGTCTGCAAAATATGTAAATACAATCAGGAAATAAGAATGAAGATTGACAGGTAGAAAGCTTCATCTGTAAACCCCAATACTAAATAAGGTAGAAATACATTCTCATTTATTACGAGAATGTAATATGATTCTGCAGTATGAATCCCAGGGCAGGAGTAGTCATTCTGACAGAAGTCAAGAAAGCAACATTGCCATGGCCATGTTAAGAATATATCCATCAACAATTACAAAATTGGCAGGTTTCAGTACCAATGATTTAATGAAGAGGGTTCTATGCTTAATTTCAAAGTTTGGAAATTTTCATTTTCTAGCAAGCCATAGCAAATTATCAATTTCTGATAGATTAAGAGTGAGTTTATGCAAAAGCCAAGCCAAGCCAAGCCATCAGACCAGGGATGTCAAACTCGCAATGTCACGTGATCTGTTGCAATGTATCACAACTTTTTTTCCATTGCTGGCAATGGGGTAGGCATGGTTTTATCATGACGCATCTGGCCTGCGGGCTGGCAGTTTGACTCCCCTGCCTTAGACTGATTAGCCTCCAATCCTAGTAATATTAAATAACCCATAGAGGAAGACTAAGCCTTAGCATATATCCTTTGTATTTATTTAAATAAAAACTACTTCTTTTGGTTCAGAACTTCCATAGAAGTTTAACGGTATGACCACAACTGTTAACAATTCTTTACATGACTCTGAATTAATCCTCAATATTTCACAGCTGCATGAATGCACTACAGTGGTGTCCATTTTTCTCTTCCTTTAATAAAGTTTGCTGATCTATGATGTTCAGTAGACCTACCAGAGGGCTTTGTGTAATACAGTCTTATTAGACCTGAACCCTGCCTTCTCAATGGCCACAGGCACATCTGTAATGCAGCTCTCTTTTTTATTTAAAGCAACAAAAAATGATGACCATATTTCTCTGTATTTTCCCTTAACACTCTGTAGATTGGAAGCCATAGGCAGGAATAACTGTAGATGCACTAAAATTATAGAGTAGGAAGTGTTGAAAGATAACTCAATCCACAACAACAAATCCCCACTACATGTCACTTGACAGAGGGAAAGAATAAAGTAAGAAAACTAAAGTCTCAGAGCTAGTGTTTGTAGTAAGAAAGAATTACATTGTTTCTACTTTATTACCAACTGTGTTAGTCCAGGCAAGTACACCAATACCCTCATGTACCCTTAAGTAATCTTGTGCTAAATTTAATATGACTCTTGTACACTATAAAATGTGCCCAGATGAAAATAGAAACATTTTGGACATGTGCAAAGCTGCCTCAAATATCAGTAAACAGGTGTGAAGAGATAATCCAATCCTGTATAGACCCAAATACCATGTTCTACAAATAACTCCATCTGGTCTGATTTTGTGGGTCTCATGGGGCAAACCAGAAAGGAATCACTACTAGATGAATTAGTTATACTTTAACACAAAGCTACTTGACCAGAATGTTGCAAGTCTAAAAGTACAGTTCTTCCTGTTTCTTTTACAATGCAAGAAAATTAGGGGGATCTCTTTTGAGTCTGTTGCCTGACCCACTATCCAGCTGTGGGCTATGTTGTCTCTTATCTGACCTATCCTTTGGCAGTATTTTTTTTGTCCATTCTCCCAAGAACATTTTGAAATATCATTGCACATTTCCTCTCATGTAATCCAGTTTAGTACAATGATTTAGTCCAGAATGAAAGTCAGAAAAAAGAAGTCATTTCTCCTGTAGATAAGCACAAATATTTATATATTCCTTTTTTCATTTTTCCTGCCTCTTAAGGAGGTCCATCTAGTGGGATCAAGAAGGGCATTGTCCATCATGGTTCCTTCCCTGTGAAACATTGTCCTTGTGGAGAAGAGATTGGCCCCCATCTTGATACTCTTTTGAAGGATCCTGAAGACATGGTTTTGTCAGTTGGTGGAGAGATCCCAGAGTGATATGGCATCCATTACATGGCTTGTTTGATTGTGGCTACCAGGGGGTGGTAATTCATTAGGCTTTGTATTTGGGTGTTCTACTTCTTTGAGCTGACCAGAGTCACCTTATTAAAATAAAATAATAAAATAAAATAAAATAATAAAATAATAAAATAATAAAATAATAAAATAATAAAATAATAAAATAATAAAATAATAAAATATAATAAAATAATAAAATAATAAAATAATAAAATAGTAAAATAATAAAATAATAAAATAATAAAATAATAAAATAATAAAATAATAAAATAATAAAATAATAAAACAATAAAATAATAAAATAATAAAATAATAAAATAATAAAATAACAAAGGTTAGAGAAAACGTCCACCAAATGGGACAAGTTATAGGCATCACACTGACCACTTCAGAAGCCAGGACAGTGTAATAGTTATCTCAGTTTTTGTGCAAGATATATGGGTCTCACTTGGATATTCCAGTGCCATTTAGATAATGTATACATCAGCTTAGTATATTGCTATGCAAATAGCCTAAATAATGTATTCTCTATAGAATTTAGAAGCCTGAACTGTTTCCTATGTCTTCACTTCTTTTGTCAAGATAGGATAAGTTTTGTTTCTTCATGCATCCTTATAGTTCATCACTGACATTTTCTGTAAGATTTCATCAGCTTACTGACACCTGCATCTGATTTTGATACAACTTTTTATAGCTTATTTTATGGACTATATTTTTAATCTCTTTAAAAAAACAACCCTGTGTCCTAAAGTTATGATGTTCCAAACTCCTAAAAATGTAGAGTTTAGGAGCTGTGCAATGGTAGGGACAAGGAAGCTATTTATTTTCTCTTGATTTATTTCAATGATGATAGTTGTAGTCATTAATCTCCAAGTTTGTCCTCTAGGCTTTGCTTGTAACATAAAATTAGACATTTGACCAGTTTAAGCCAATGTATGAACTCATTGTCAATGGTTCACACTAGATATCAAGCTCAACATAAATAACTCAAGAAAAGAAATAGCCAAGCAAGTATTTATAACACAATGAAACATAAAATAATTAGAAATATTACTATGAATAGAGCATTAAACATGCCCACAACAGAGATGAACCCTATACTTCAAGAAGGGGACATACCCTCTTGACTTTTTGGAATTATATCAATCCCAATTAGGTAATTGCCCCAATTACTCTAGATAACTATAACATTCAGATGTTTTAGAATAGAATAGAATAGAATAGAATAGAATAGAATAGAATAGAATAGAATAGAATAGAATAGAATAGAATAGAATAGAATATTCTTTATTGGTCAACTGTGATTGGACACACAAGGAAATAGTTTCCAGTGCATAAACTCTCAGTGTACATACAAACAACAAAGTGATAAGTCATAGACTATAAATCATAGTTACAATCATAAATCATAACATACCAATAGGAGAAGGTAGTAGGATGAGTAGGATGAGATGAGAAGATCAGAAAGATGAGAAGATGAGAAGGAGAATAACAATACAGCCCTACTACATGGGTAAATATCTTTAGGCATAAGACAGTGCTGTACGAGTTAGATGTTTAGCAGAGTGATGGCATGAGGGTCTGGTTGTTTCGGCATCCAATGCCAATTATAGTTGTAGATTATGGCAGTTACTTACTTAAGTCTACCCACATTAGTGAGCTGAGCCATGATAATGAACCTCAATTCAGACCAAAGGACTACAATTACAATTTCCACCAGAAACGCTGATGAAACAAAGACTGTAGAGGGGCTGCAGAACAGACAGATGTTATGATTTTGGATCCATGAACTTTGAAACACTTTCTTGGAATTCTATCAATACAGTCCTACTCTAAATAAATTGTCATTGGATCAAACTGCACAGGTGGCAAGAAGGACCTGTGAGTTTAAACATGAGATGTCAACAAAATTCTTGCTTACGTTTGGGTGCAAACATAACATTACAATGTTGTAAGTTGCTTGGAGTCATGTATGTGTGAGTCAGGTGGCTATATAAATTTGTTTAATAAATAACACATTTTGATGATTCAAACATAAACATACATATACATACACACAATGAACTTTTAATGATGTGATAAGGAACCTGGGCTCGATGGAATTATGCAGAAGAGAAAATGGATATTTTTGGCATTTCAGCTTCCAATACTTATCATATCACAGACTTACTGATTTCATACAGCTTAAGTGATAAAACAGATGGGGAAAGCCCATTAGTCATACTTAAAAAGATTACCAAACAATTTAAAAGCAAAATGATACAATTAATGTGCACTGTGTGTTTTCAATACTGCAGGATGTTTTTTTTTTCAAACTTCGTTTCAAAAATTGTGGTATTTGTAAGAAACTTTTGGAACCTGGTGAAATAGTATCATTCATCTTTTAACAGCATGAGCAAAGTGCTAATTCCTAATGATGCAGCAAGTCCATGCAATACTTAAGCACTCTTGTATTACATGAAAGATGTAGATGGATCTCCATGTTTCCAAATGAAACATTTTATAATTAAATAATCTTACTGCTCCTTATCTGATGCAGATTCTACCTAATTCATTATAATGTATGCATTATTAACCAAATATCTCCTAGGAACTATGGACTTTTATATGTTTTGAACAAGATGCTTAGATGGCAATAATGAACCAAGTCTTTATGCTATGTAATTTCAGAAAGTAATTGCTGCTATATATGGCAAGCTATTTCTGTAAAGTTGAAAAGTTTGGCTGCCAAGACATGGCATTGTTTTTCTGATTTTTTTTAGAGAAAGAAAAGCAAAGCATACATCCTACTCTGCACCAACTGCTAATTCTAGCTCTTTCTCAGTTTTTAGAATTAATAAAATTGTTTATTAGACTGGCAGAAAACAGGCATTATTTTAATGTAATATGCCTTTCTTTGTTGTGTGTCTTTGCAAAAAGTTATAGTTGGTTATCTCTTCTTTCCCCTAAACTTCTTTGTGATGTCCTCCTAACTAACTATAGAGGGGAGCCAAAGAAAGCCAAACAACTTAATAGGAAAAATTAGGTATAGGATGAAAAATATTTTAAATATTGTTTTGCTATACATTGTAAGGATCTTTTTTTAATGCCAAGCTTCTTTTTTTTTTAGGACTTTCTCCACCATGGGGTGTTATATGCTCTCAGCATAAGGTCAGTATGTACTTATGTCTGTATTTTGTTGTTGTTAGTTGCGAAGTCGTGTCTGACCCATCGCAACCCCATGGACAACATTCTTCCAGGCCTTCCTATCCTCTACCATCTTCTGGAATCCATTTAAGCTCACGCCTACTACTTCAGTGACTCCATTCAGCCACCTCATTCTCTGTCATCCCCTTCTTCTATTGCCCTCAATCTTTCCCAGCATTAGGCCCTTCTCCATTGAGTCCGTCCTTCTCATTAGGTGGCCAAAGTATTTGAGTTTCAACTTCAGGATCTGGCCTTCTAAAGAGCAGTCAGGGTTGATCTCCTTTAGGACTGACCGGTTTGATCGCCTTGCAGTCCAGGGGACTCGCAGGAGTCTTCTCCAGCACCATAGTTCAAAGGCCTCAATTCTTTGGCGCTCAGCCTTTCTTATAATTCAACTTTCACAGCCATATATTGCAACTGGGAAAACCATAGCCTTGACTATATGTACTTTTGTTGGCAGGGTGATGTCTCTGCTTTTTAGTATGCTGTCTAGATTTGCCATAGCTTTCCTCCCTAGGAGCAAGCGTTTTTTAATTTCTTGGCTGCAGTACCCATCTGCGGTGATCTTGGAGCCCAGGAAGATAAAATCTGTCACTACCTCCATTTCTTCCCCATCTATTTGCCAGGAATTGAGAGGGCCGGATGCCATGATCTTGGTTTTCTTAATGTTGAGTTTCAAGTCAACTTTTTCACTCTCCTTCTTCACCTGCATCAAGAGGCTCTTAGTTCCTCTTCGCTTTCTGCCATTAGAGTGGTATCATCTGCATATCTTAGGTTGTTGATATTTCTCCCGGCAATCTTAATTCCAACTTTTGATTCATCTAGCCCTGCCTTTCTCATGATGTGCTCTGCATATAAGTTAAATAGGCAGGGCGACAGTATACAGCCTTGCCAGACTGCTTTCCCAATTTTGAACCAATCCGTGGTTCCGTGTCCAGTTCTCACTGTTGCTTCTTGACCCACATATAGGTTTCTCAAGAGACAGATAAGATGGTCTGGTACTCCCATCTCTTTAAGAACTTGCCACAATTTGTTGTGATCCACACAATCAAAGGCTTTAGCATAGTCAATGAAGCAGAAGTAGATGTTTTTCTGGAACTCCCTAGCTTTCTCCATGATCCAGCATAAGTTGGCAATTTGATCTCTAGTTCCTCTGCCTCTTTGAAATCCTCCCTGTACTTCTGGAAGTTCTCGATCCACATACTGCTGGAGTCTAGCTTGTAGGATTTTAAGCATAACTTTACTTGCATGTGAAAGGAGTGCAATGGTATGATAGTTTGAACATTCTTTGGCATTGCCTTTCTTTGGAATTGGAATGTAAACTGACCTTTTCCAATCCTGTGGCCACTGTTGAGTTTTCCAAATTTGCTGGCAAATTGAGTGTAGCACTTTTACTGCATCGTCTTTTAAGATTTTGAATAGTTCAGCTGGAATACTGTCACCTTCACTAGCTGTGTTGTTGCTCAGATTTCCTAAGGCCCATTTCACTTCACATTCTAGGATGTCTGGCTCAAGGTCAGTGACCACCCCATTGTGGTTATCAGGGACGCTAAGCTTGTTCTTGTATAGTTCTTCTGTGTAATTTTGCCACCTCTTCTTGATATCTTTCATCTCTGTTAGGTCCCTGCCATTTTTGTCCTTTGTCATGCCCATCTTTGCATGAAATGTTCCCTTCATATCTCCAATTTTCTTGAATAGATCTCTGGTCTTCCCTATTCTATTGTTTCCTTCTATTTCTTTGCACTGTTCATTTAAGAGGGCATTCTTATCTCTTCTAGCTATTCTCTGGAATTCTGCATTCAATTGGGTGTATCTTTCTCTTTCTCCTTTGCCTTTTGCTTCCCTTCTTTCCTCAGCTATTTGCAAAGCTTCCTCCGACAGCCATTTTGCTTTCTTGTATTTCTTTTTCTTTGGAATGGTTTTAGTTGCTACCTCTTGTACAATGTTGCGAACCTCCATCCATAGTTCTTCAGGAACTCTGACTATCAGACCTAATTCCTTAAATCTACTTGTCACCTCTATTGTATATTCATCAGGGATATGATTTAGTTCATACCTGAGTGTTTTTTCCTACTTCAATTTAAGCCTAAATTTTGCAATGAGAAGCTCATGATCTGAGCCACAGTGAGCTCCTGGTCTTGTTTTTACTGACTGTATAGAGCTTCTCCATCTTTGGCTGCAGAGCACATGGTCAATCTGATTTCTGTGTTGACCGTCTGGTGATGTCCATGTGTAGAGCCGTCTCTTGGGTTGTTGGAAAAGAGTGTTTGCTATGACCATTGTATTCTCTTGACAAAATTCTATCAGCCTATGCCCTACTTCATTTTGTACTCAAAGGCCAAACTTGCCTGTTATTCCGGTTATCTTTTGGCTTCTATAGCATTCCAATCCCCCATGATGATAAGGACATCATTTTTTTGTGTTGATTCTATAAGGTGCTGTAGAGCTTCATAGAACCGGTCAATTTCATCCTCTTCAGCACCAGTGGTTGGGGCATAGACTTGGATTACTGTGATATTGAATGGTTTGCCTTGGATTCGCACTGAGAGCATTCTGTCATTTTGGGATTGTATCCCAGTATTGCTTTTCCTATTCTTTTATTGACTATGAAGGCTACTCCATTTCTTCTGAGGGATTCTTGCCTGCAGTAGTATACCTGATGGTCCTCTGAATTAAATTCATCCATTCCTGTCCATTTTAGTTCGCTGATTCCTAAGATGTCGATGTTGAGTCTTGTCATCTCTTGTTTGACCACATCCAGCTTGCCTTGATTCATGGATCTTACATACCAGGTTCCTATGGAGAATAGATCTTTACAGCATCGGACTTTCCTTTCACCACCAGATGCATCCACAGCTGAGCGTCCTTTCGGCTTTGGCCCAGTCGCTTCACTCTTTCTGGCGCTACTAGTACTAGTCCTCTGCTCTTCCCCAGTAGCATATTGGACACCTTCCGACCTGAGGGCCTCATCTTCCAGCATCATATCTTTTTGCCTTTTGGTACTGTCCATGGGGTTTTCATGGCAAAGATACTGGAGTGGGTTGCCATTTCCTTCTCCAGTGGATCACATTTTGTCAGAACTCTCTGCTATGACCTGTCCGTCTTGGGTGGCCCTGCATGGCATAGCTCATAGCTTCATTGAATTATGCAAGCCCCTTCACCACGACAAGGCAGTAATCCATGAAGGGATATGTATGTATATATGTATTTATTTATTTCTGACCACATGAAGTAGCCTAAAACAGACAGATTCATCATTATTCCAAGCACCATTGGTTAAACCGACACAGACATGATGGATTCATCTGGTATTAACTAAAGTACTGAAATAAACAGCTTTGTGGACATGGATAATACATTCAAAGGTCATTATTAGCTACTGGAATGAGTTGCATTTCAAATGGGCTGTTTCACTGAATCCAGTTCCAGGAAGAAATGAAATTTTCAGGAAGCAGTTACTTAGAATGTCATTTACAAATTACTTAACCCAGATAAAGAGATTGGTATATTGTCAGATTCATTTACCGAATAAAATGAAACTACTGGTTTAAGAACTGGTGAATTAAAAATTCCATTTCTACTTTTGTTTCACAGCTGGTAATTCAGAAAGTACATAGGATAGCAAAAGGAAATGGGCAGAACCTTCTATCAGTTCTTGCTCAAATGTTCTTTTTATCTCCAAATTGATTTCAGCAGGAGGATTACAATGCAGTGCAATATATACCTAGAAGAAAAGAAATAGATTTTTTAATATAAGTTTCTGAACAACTTGAATTGAAGAGGTGTTATTGAAGTTAGAATCTCTAGTTTATCTAAATCATGCTAGGAATAGACCTATGAGTCTGACGATACATTCTTAATCTGTCATGTCAAGATTAAAGTTGGTAATCACAGTCATTAAGTTATATTTGAAGGAAAAGAAAAAAAGCAGCATGGAGATACCTACTAAAGACCAGTTTACAAGAGTTTAATTAAGCACCAAGATCTGTCAACCACTGTATTTTATCATGCACACATCATTGCCATGTAAGACAGTCATCAATGTTAGTTTCAGACCCACCCATTTAAAAATGCTACAGAAGCTAAAAAGAAAGGTATGATATATCTATAAGCAAGTAAAATCAGCAGGAATGTATCTTGCACTTACTGGGTTTTTGTATACAAAAGTGGGAAAAGTTGAGTACCGTATATAAACTTCATAACTGTATTACACAAAAAGTCTTATCAGTGACAGAAGTATTGTTTGGAAAAATGTGACTTTCTTGTAGTATACAGTCAATCTAGTCTTAAATATTCTTCCATTATCAGCATGATTTGGTGGGCTATGAGTATGTGTTGCAAAGAATGAATATGCAGGCACATGATCTAGAGACTCTGTGAAGTTATTCAAACAAAATCTATCACTGATGATTATCAGGAATAGATGTAGCTAGTTCATAAATTCTAGACACACTCATTTTATAAGCTGTCATTGTTTGTAAATTATTCTTCCTGGAAGGAATGGCTGGTGGTTTTTTTTTTAAAGAAGTATGAAAATAAAACAGATTCAGATTTGCATTTGAAAAGATAAAATAAATTATCAATGAGAAGTGGGTTAATTTGGACTAGAAAGAACACTTTTCTTTTTGCATTAAAGAAACACTTTATTTTTTTTTTACTGGTGTTACATGGAGACTGTCAGGTCATAATGGAAATTTTTATCTATTAAAATGTGTCAGGGAATATAGTGTCAACTTATTTCAGACACATTTTGGAGATTACTGATTTAATGTATGCTAATATTCCTCAAATGTCATTGTTTCAAATAAAACAATTTAAAGGAAGGTAGTTGTTTTGATCGAGCCAGGAGAAATGAAATGTAATACTGTTTAATCAGTCAATGGCCAGCAAATTGAGTTAGAAGATATACATGAATGTTGCACATGTAACCTGACCAAGAAAAAGGGCCTCCTCGAAAGTAGCTCCCACCTTATGAAATGTCATGCCCCCACCTTGTTCCTTGTCCAGAAAGTCCTGAAGACGTGATTCTTGGAGCGGCCTGGGGACCCTAAGCTGACACGGAGGCAATCAAGTAGTTGATATAATTATATTTATTGCCACTCTGTTAAAGCGATGGGGAATTGTGTAGTAATAATAATAATAATAATAATAATAATAATAATAATAATAACAACAACAACAACAACAACAACAACAACAATAACAATAACAATAACAATAATAATAAAAAGTTGGGAGCCTCCCAGCATCAAATTTCCATTTGATATCTTCACAGATAATCCTGTTTTACCCCTAGAGCCACTAACTCCCACTGAAAAGGCTTCATGTTTAAATCTGATGCACAATGCTAAATGTAGCACTAACCATTCAGCATAGTTTCAAGAACATCCTGATGAGGTGCTAACAATGAGTGAAAACAGAAGCTGTTTCAGCACGGCAAAGTGCAATGCGCAAATGGAATTTAAGTGCCTTGAAAATTGAAAGTCACTACAGTATTTTTATTCCAACATTAAGCTATGGGTTGACATTCACCTCCTTTAGTAATAATAATAATAAAATTGGAAGGGACCTTGGAGGTCATCTAGTCCAACCCCCTGCTCAGGCAGGAACCCTATACCATTTCAGACAAATGGCTGTGCAATCTCTTCTTAAAAACTTCCAGTGTTGGAGCATTCACAGCTTCTGGAGGCAGATTGTTCCACTGATTAATTGTTCTAACTATCAGGAAATTTCTCCTTGGTTCTAGGTTGCGTCTCTCTTTGGTTAGTTTCCATCTGTTGCTTCTTGTCCTGCCTTCAGGCGCCTTGGAGAATAGCTTGACTCCCTTTTCTTTGTGGCAACCACTGAGATATTGGAACACTGCTATCATGTCATCCCTCGTCCTTCTCTTCATTAAACTAGACATACCCAATTCTAGCAACTGTTCCTTATATGTTTTAGCCTCCAGTCCCCCTTGGTTTTATGTTTTGGATTTTTTTTTTAATGTTAAGATATCATGCGTGAGTTGGGTGGTCAAATAAATTTGTTTAATAAGACAAATTTAATCTTGAGCCCAAGAAGTCATCTTGATTTGCCGGCACATTTTATCCCATAATGCTGAAATATTTGATTATAAATATTTATGATTGTTTCATGCTAGTCAATAGGGCAAATGAAATTGGGTTTTAATAAGTTTCACTCCAGATTTAATGAGTTTCACTCCAGATCCAGATCTATTTGATCACAGTAGACAATGTTTGGTTGAATTTAACGTAAATTAGATTATTTCCAGAATGTTGGATAGTGCCACTAAATTAAGTCCTGTAGTCTGTGCATTTCCCTACTTTGACGTATGCATTGAACATAAAGACATTGTTCCAGCTGTACTCTTTGTAGCCCTTGCTCACAGATCTTACAATTCTTGTAATTCATTGCTCTTGGCAAGAAAAGACAAGTTGCAAGGAAATCTCAGTGGAAATCTCCTTGCACCAAAACTGATTACTGTAATTCTAAGTTGTTGTTTTTTTTTACTGCAGATTCTCCCCTGTTGCTGGATCAGGTTGGGAAACTATAGTAATCACACTGCATTTGTGCATAGCTTTCTCTATACAGAAAGGAACACATATACAGAAGTCTGCTTGTCCACTCTTGTATACCTCCTGGTGGGATTTCATTGATTCCCCCCCCCCTATTATACAGTGACTTATAGGAGACTGAATGTCCATATGTACTTTGATTAATGTCTGTAATTGTGGATCACTGAAAGGTCAACCAAAAAAAGCACATTATTTTTAGTTTATTGTTTCTGTCTTATTTGAAATCATTTACAATCCCATTCACTGTCATGCAATCCATTATAAAGACCAGTGAATGACAACACCTGCCTGTTAACTTAAATGAGATTCGAATAAGGGAAACGATAAAAGCCAACATTCCGGTAAGATCTGCTGCAAGGAGTAACAGAAAAGTGAAGACGTTTTTCTTCAGGTGCTGAACTGGTACATTTGCACATTTAGGGCCTCAGAAACTGATAATCAGATAGCTTTCAAGAAGCTTTCAGCTCCTAATTAGTTGAATGGTAATTCATTTTAAAGTTCTGTGTATATATAGTTATGACCCAGCACAAATTCATTTTTAGAAAAGTGTCATTTATAGAAGAAAAACAATTCTGTCCTTAATCATTAGTGTATTTAAAAGTTTTCTTTTGAGAACATATAATATACATAGGTTATTACCAATGAGTAGAATAGGAAAGACAGGGATGGCATAAATATGCTGTCTTAACTCTAAGTTATGGTTAACCATGAATGGATGCAGTTCAACTAGATATTTTTTTCCTCAAACCATCCCCCATCTCAGCTCAACTGCAGGCTTATTATCACTACTACCTGTTGTTGCAGCAAGGGAAAAAAGTGTAAAACATCCAATGGGCATAAATCATGGGAAGTTGATACAAGCATCCCAAAACAATCCAATTATGGAAATTCCTCAACAGAAAATGATAGAAATTGTTCACTCACAGCAGAAAAAAAGTGGGAAGGATCCATAGCCATACACATCGATTGTGGCTACCATGCCACTTAAACACAACTAGTGTCATAGAGTAAGCCTAATGATTTCAGTTTTCATGACTCCAGTTGAGCTCCAATGCCTTCATCCAGCTAAGGAGAGTCATAATTTTCAGCCTATTTCAGCTTGGGCATCAATATTTTTGGGGGGGCATGAAAACAACAGGCATATATTTTTGTATTAACCTATTGCATCCAAATGTACAGCCAGCTGAGCTGAATCCACTGTCCATTTTTTTGAAAAATATACTCATTATTTTGTGCATATTCATGTGAGCAATCAATTTCATATTTTATTCCTCTAATTAGATGTAAAGGTATCGCTTATACATATATAGGAGAGGAAAAGTAGGGTGGGAGATCTCTTTTGATATTAAATTGTTTAAAAAATATAATGTAATATAAACTTAGCCTCCATATCATAATTTTAGCCAGGAAACATTTGTGAATTTAATTAATACTTGCTCAGAAGAGATCGATATTTCCGATATCACTTTTTTCTATGTCCATTAGTTAAATGGATTCCAAGAAAAGATGTGACATTTTATGTTAGTAACCCAAGAAACTTATAATCCTATTTTGTTTCTGTTGAGATTTTCTGTTTTGGCATCATTGCTAGCTGCTTCAGTGATGCAACTCCTCCCTCAGTTGATTGTCCTACATTATAATTTTTAAAAAGCTTTTAATATATATAATAACTTCATATGTCCACCTCCATGAATACTTTGTTAGCATTAAATGGATGGAAATGGACTGTCCTGTCAACTTCTGTTTTGTTTTCAGTCCTAAGGCTGTCAAATAGTAACAGCAATCCATGCATACTTTCTTACATTGTACTGCAATATCCTAGATTTTTAAACAAGAGAGAGACATAAATACAACTAAAACAATGTATTTTTGGGGTCATGATCTGTTACTGAATTCTACTCTAGAAACCTTTTAGAAATAAAAAAAAATAAGTTATGAAATTATTAGGCTGCTTTGTTGACTAATAATCAAATTGTGTGATTTTCTTTTGGCTTTGTCTTTTTCCTTGAGGTGAATGTAAGGCATTGGAGAGCCTAGTCATCAGAATGGAGTCAGGAACCATGGGTCTTTTTGTCCAACCCCATTTCAAAGGTATCTTGAAATCAGAAATGAAAGTTGACATGAGTGAAGGAATAAATCCGAGAACCATCAACCATAAGAATATTGGATCATATCTTAAGTATACCCAAGTTAGAGTTATATACCATATCTGATCTGCAAAACTGCAGACAACCACTGAATGGCAGCAAAGAAACAGAAAACACTCTTTGCAGCCATCTTGTGATCATTGGTCTTTTCCCAATGCAGATCTAGTAACTCTGTGCTACAACTAACATATTGGAGATGCAGTTCCAGAAAAGGAGTCTATGGATCTTTTATGGCAGGGGTGTCAAACTGCCGGCCTGCGGGCCGGATGCATCATAGCGAAACCGCCACCCCATTGCTGGCAATGGCAAAAAAGTTGTGATATGTCACGACACTTCACGTAACATTGTGAGTTTGACACCCCTGTTTTATGGTATTGACCACTAGGGAAAATAGAGGTAACAAGGCAATGACTTTAGTTTTGTTCTCTTTTTGGTGTCCTGGCTTTTTCCTAATTGGAAGGCAAATACTCTCAAGCTCACTTCTTTTCCATTTTGAGGACAACAAATTCAGAGATTCAGCATGGCAAATGTCTAAAATTAATTCCAGAAATGGAGCAAGTTCAATTGATTGCAAGCTTGTAGTTTTTTTCAGCTCTTTTTCAGTATCTTTCATACACACACACACACACACACACACACACACACATATTGCAAATGTGCATTAATGTATGTTGAAGCACTTCAAAAAAGCAGTCTTGATCAAATGATGTTTAATATTGCATTGACATTGCATGATAAAATAGCATATGAAAAAGAAATACAATCACAGATTCTAACTCTTGTCACGTGTTCACTTTTTCTAACTATAAAGAGCTGAATGTGTAGTCTGCCCCATGACCCCTTCACTTTCAAGGTCTGCATATTTACAAAACAGATCTGAAGAGCTGTTTAAATTCAATTAGCTGAATATGGCTAAGCTTCTTTATAAGATCTGGAGTTAAGCATGATCATAACTGCAGTTACATTCAACTTAACATAGGAAAGCCAGAAATAATGTGAGAAAAAATAATAACACTTAGCAATAGCACTTAGACTTATATACCACTTCATAGTACTTTACAGCCCTCTCTAAACAGTTTACATAGTCAGCATATTGCCCCCAACAATCAGGGTCCTCATTTTACCGACCAAAGGATGGAAGTCTGAGTCAACCTTGAGCCATTCAGAATCTAACTCCTGGAGTGAGCAGTGAGTTAACTTGCAGTACTACATTCTAACCACTGCATCACCATGGCTCATAAAAGAGATGTTGTTGATTTTCCCCATGTTCACAAATGTGAATGGCTTTTATTTTGGTTTGGAGGCAATTCTATCAATATATTTATTTAATAAAATCAGATGTAGGCTAGACATGAAGGAAAGGAAGGAAAACTGCAATAGCAGATATTTTGCACCAATTTCAGATTTTTTTTTAAAAAAGGATAATAATAACAACAACAACAACAACATTGGAAGGGACCTTGGATGTCATCGAGTCCAACCCCCTGCTCAGGCAGGAAACCACACCATTTCGGACAGATGGCTGTCCTGTCTCTTCTTAAAAACTTCCAGTGTTGGAGCACTGCATCAGTTCCAGTTTGGCAACAAAAGTAGTCATTTTGAAACTCAAAAATCTGGAGAAATATTCAGATGAAGAAAATTATGAAACAGATTATCCTCTGTCTTTATGCAATAATGGATTTGTTTGGATTACAATGATTAATTTTCCAAATTTTAAAATATTGTTCTTCTTCTTCCTCCTCCTCCTCCTCCTCCTCCTCCTCCTCCTCCCCCCCGCCTGGAATATGGTAAAAGTGCATTTATTTTAAAGTCTCCATTTCAAGGAAAGAGATGAATGAAACTGTATGTCATTTCATGGATCATCAATAGAGCTAACTTTGAAATTAAGTTTTCAGAGCACGAGATTTATAATAATGCCCTGTGTAAGAAAATGTATTTTCTCCTCAAAATGCAGTACATATTGCAAATTAAAATTAGCAATATACAAATAAAACCACAATTCCCTATTAAATACAAATGTTGCAATAGCAACAGCAAATAGCAACAGCTCAATTGACAAGCCAAATCAGAACCAGCTTTTTCACATAAGGGATGATCCAAACAGTGGTGAGTAAATTCCCCAAAGCTCAAACTAGATTGGTTCATATTACGAAAACCTATTTTCTTATACTGCTACTTAATCCAAGACAATCCAAATTGATTCAGACTCTCAGCATGCCTACATTTGATTGCTTCCACTATCAATTGAACTTTCAAATCTCTTCTCTTTTACCATCAGTAGTATCTTTTCAAGCTTCCTCCCTTCCTAGGGTGACATAAGGAAAAAGGGTCTTATTTCCTCTACATTATTTTTTATCTCCTGCAGTACCTATTAATTCAGTGAGGACAATGAAAGAGGTAAAGGTTTGGAAGATTGCCTGGTGATTTGAGTACATAGAAAGAATTTCCTTAAGCTAAATTCATTTCAGCTCAAGTTAAAAAGATGGGGTGTAATGAACTGAATCCCCAAATATGTACTCTTACCTGGCAGTGGGCAACTCACAGTATCTGAAAATCATACTTGTTGTGATTTTGAAGTTGATAGTCCCATGATGAAAAAGTTAGTGGGGCTGATGGAATGTTAAAATAAACAACCCCAACAATCCCCAAAGTATTACAACAAGTGAAAGCACACAAGATACCTGAAAGATAGTAAAGGAAATGTTATGCATCAAAATTTGGCAGCATTCAGTGCTATCATATGTTAGTGTGATCCAGATACGTGACTGCCAAATGTATCCATTTTGTTTGATGGTTTCACATCGCTGTGGGTGCTGATCTTGTTCTATGCCAAGAAGTGCAAGATTTGGAAAGGTTTCTTTCCTCAAGTCGCTAAGGATGTAAATGGAAGAACATACAATGACTATAATGCAAGAATTACTGGATTTCTGAAGAGATATTACAACTATTAAGAAGCCCTTAGATATCAACCACATTACTTAAAAGGAGGAAACCTAGAGAAAGGCCTCCTCTACAGATCACAGAGGACAATGGAAAAGTATAAATAGTCCTCAGGGTATGACAGCAGTTGGGACCAGGATTGGTATTGCTAAGCAATGCAGTTATAAAGTGTGGTATCATGTGACTGCATCCTTTAACAACAGCAATTCAGCAGTCCCAATGACTGCCACAACCCTAAAATTCAGAGCAGTTGCGGGAGACCAGGTAAGGAGTACAAGGGCACCACAGTGTCCAACTTTGGGTTTCAGCCACACATACACACATGGTTTCTCAGGAGATTATCAGTTTTACTTCCAGGCAGCAGAGTTAACAATGAAGCAAGCAATGCCAACAAAGCAAAGGCTTACCTGCACATTTTATTTTGAAACAGGGACATGCAGAAGAGCAATCCAAAGTTGGTCTAAGTTTCAACCTTGACCTGGATCAAGTTGTCAGCCAGTCAGAGGTTCAAAAGTAGAATTCACACATGGGAGTCACACGGAACTAAAGGCCAGTTTGCTCCCAGAAAAGAGAGCAGAGTCAGAGCTGCCACTAATAAGAATTTTTACTTCGTTGCTTGGTGAAGAACAATAGTAGCTCTTCCTTAAACTGCTCTCCTCTCTAATCAATGGATACATGAGCGGAGAGGTCCTACATCATCCTTCTCTAACTTTTCTAGCTACTTAGGTTTTGGTTGTGTTATCAGCCTCATGTGATTCCTGAGTTTATCCTTCTGAGGCTGATGTTCCATAAGTTCAACTGGAGCTTCTTCTTTAGCATCTGATTCATACTTAAAATCTGAGACCTGAAGATGGACCATGACACCCGGGGAGTTGGGGAGACCTGGTGCAGGCTGTGTCCAAGTTGGGAGAGAAGGTTGTTGTGTGTATATATAGGAAGTCTCAGGGAGAGGGCTTGGCAGAGTGCCCAGAAAGGTAGGGAGTGAGTGGGGACTTACTAGAGCTACTTGTGACTTCCCTGATAGTTTTCTCCCTGTGCTTTTGGGGGCTGGCAGGGAAGATCATGTGAGCATGGAGGCACTGTAATGGCCAGAACTTTAAGGACATTTGTAAGTACCCCTCATTCAATAGCATTGCAATTTTGAATAGTTACTGAACAAATGGTCATCCCACAAGTCCTTTTTCGAGAGGCAACGGGACTTTGTTTTTCCTTGAAGATGTTTTGCTTCTCATACATGAAGTGTCTTCAGTTCTGACTAAAGAAGCTTCTTGCATGAAAAGCAAAACATCTTCAAGGAAAAACAAAGAAAGTCCAATTGCTTCTTGAAAAAACACCTGTGGGACAACCATGATCTGGATGACTGAGAATCTCCATAGACATTACACAAATGGTCTTTAAACAAGGACTACCTATATGTTGAAGCTGGCATTCCTGCAGGGATATATATATGTTAGGCTTTGTCTGGACATTGAACCCAGCTACCAAAAACTGATTCAGAGATGAAGTTAGGTGTTTATGCTCTCTATAGCAAAATTCTGCACCAGTAGCTGCTTCCAAACTATATTCAAGGACAGTGTGATAGACGATTGCACTGCAACCATACAATATTTATTGTACTTGTGGGGCAGATTTAGTGCTCACCGGCCTTGTACATTTTTGACATTCATCTTGTATTGCATATAAAAGTGCCCAACAATGAAAGCTCTTTCTGGGAGTGAAAATATATTTCTGTTTTATATTTCTATGGAACAGAGATAGGGACACCACCATCAATACTTTTGTAAACATTTGAGTGAGGTAGGCTTTGAATATTTTAGTCTGGTTGCTGAATATGCAAAGTCATGTTGTTATACATTTAACATATTATCTTATATGCAGGATTCATTCAAGATACTATTTAAAGAATCAGAATCAATATTCATTTCTATAAATGAACTGAAAAAAACCCCCTATTGATCCCTATCTTTTGTTGTTCTTCATAGTTCTTTTAAGTACACATCCAGGGTTTTCTTCATAAAGTGAAGCATTTTTCAGTATGATGAAACCATCAGTTTTACCTTGGTTTAGGAAAGACTGATTATTCTATGGCAAATAATATTGGGGCCTCTTCTTGTTTCACATTGTAATTGCTATACACCCAAAATGTGTAGTTTAAAAGATGTGTAATCAGAAACATATGGAAGGCACCAATTCACTGTTTCTAACTTGGTAGTTGGCAGGCTGGAGAAATGTTGTTTTGCCAAACTATCAGACTTGTGCCTTTGACTAAAATGTGTTGGCAATGAACTTTGTAGCTAGTGTTTCCTTTTATTTTATTTTTTTTAAATTTTATTCTGGGCTGAATGACTGAGTTCTTGTATTTTGTACTGTCCTTTTTCTCATCTGTAGGCTGTAGGGAGACCAACAAAGAGGGGAAAATGATTTGATTGGTTCTGGTTCTTTATACAGTATCTTGAGTTGCTGAATTCCTCAAGCTGAAATTTTAATAGTAAAAATGGTAATAATGCAATTACCTTGTTATTGTTTTTTAACTAACAAAAACAAACGTGCACGGTAACAGCAGAATACTATAAGTAGAATTCTACACTTTTTATTGACATTTGCATGTGTTTTTCTTTAATTCTCTCGATTTCTCCCCTTCCTGGCATCTTCCTTTCTCCATAAAGTATGCACAAGAATGCAAATATGGTAGGAGAATTTAGCAGTCTTTATTTTTTTTAAGGTGAGTGATTTTTTGCATGTTTTTCATGACAGAAAAAAGTATTAATGGCAAAAGTAGTTATAATGGGATAGAAGATACTAGCCAGAGTTGAGGAGTATATTATAACTAAAGTAAAAATGCTCTGAATTTGCAGAGATGCAACCTTTCTGAGAAGTGAGTAAATAGGAAATAAAAACAGAGAATGGCCTGTTTTCCTAATAATATTCATACCTGAATGGGCTTTCTTTTCTAGGTTTTATTGCTTTATTATTTCAGCATGAAAATGCATACATCTTTTTAATATCACATTAAATGTAAAGCTCACTGAATTTTCCCACAAACATTGTCCTAATCAAGATGCGCTTAGAGCACCACTGGATGAAGACAAAAAGTGAAGTAAATCGAGCACAGATGAGAGCCTTTATTAGAACATATGTTGTGGTGATAGGGGTGGCAAAACACACTTCTCTGTCCTTATTGTGTCTGCAGATAACTCCCCAGCAACCATGTTTCACATGGCCAGGTCCCTTCTGGATAAGGAGATGTGAGGGAAAACTCTTACAGGGCTGTTGTGAAGAATATTCTCAAGATCTGCCAGACAATGTCACTTGACTTCCTTCAGAGTGTGAAGATATGTTGTATGCCATGTGCTGTATGCAATATGATGTCTGCAATATGCCGATGATACCAACTGTATATTTTCACCCCGATTCATATACGTAATTCTGTCACAGAGCTGTCCAATGCCTGGAGGCTGTGAGGCTTTGAATAGAGAGGACTTAGACTCCACCCTGGGAAGATGGGGTGGAGGGTTTCAGTATAAGTCTGGCTCTCAACAAGGTTGTGCTTCCGAAGGTGGAAATGGTGCACAATTTCAGGGTCCTCCTTGACCTGCAGCTACTGTTCAATGAGCAGGGATCATCTGTGTCTAAGGAGAGGGCCTTTGCTCAGATTTATCTTGTGCACTAATAGTGCCCTTTCATGGACCAGGAGGTTTCTCTGAGGTCCATGCCTTGGTCACTTCCTGTTTAGATTACTGCAACATGTTTCACATGGGACTGTCCTTGAAAAGTACCTGAAGTTACAATTGCCCCAGAATGCAATGCCTAACATACAGTGTAGGCATCCCTAGGTTTGTCTTTATTATCCTCCTGTTGGCTCCCAGTTTTCTTCTGGGTACAGTTCAAGGTGTTGGTGCTGGTTATTGCTTGCCTCACTCTGAAAATGTTATTTGTCTGTCCCACAAGAGTAGACAGATTGGGTAGACTACCACACATTCTTTTTTAAACCATGCCCAGTTAGACTGACTCAGACTCAGGAGAGACACAAAGGAACTGGACCCTGGACAGGTGGTTTCTTTATATCTCCCTATAAAGAAGACTTTATATTTTGTAAAACAAAGGTATAAAAGTGATGTGTGAAACTTATAACTATATACATGATGTTCCTATTATTTGTGTTACATATTATATTGTTATTATTTATATCCTTATATAAATATTATATTTATATTTAATATACTATTACAATGAGAATTATCTCTATATTATATTCTACTAGTAATATTACTTCTAGCCTATTAATTCTATACTCTATACTATTACTATTATATAGCAATGCTTTCTTCAGGTATAGTGACCTTATTTTCTTGGGGAAAAACAGGAATACATCTGAAAAAGGGGAAAAACTAGAAGAGGTTCATAAGGAGTCAAAAATAAAATAAAATTATGTTTATAATTTTGCTTTACAAAGGAAAATTCAAGAGCAAAACCCAGAAAAAATAATTAAATACATTTAAAGGACAGCTTTTTGAAATAAAGGATTGTCCTTTATAATAAAGGATGTACGGTCACTATATCTTACACAGCCTCTTCTATCTTAATTCCTCTCTCTGATATTTCTTCTATTTAGTTGTTTCTTCTCATTGCAGCTTTTTATTGACACACACGTAGACTCCTTGTATTTTTCATAGTTGTGCTTTTCTTGGCTGAGCCTCTATGTTTCTTTTTCCTTTGACCCTCTAAAGGAAAAAATGCCTTCTTTCTTTTAGCTGATGTACCTCTCAGTTTACTGTTGGTTGTAGAGCTTCAAAAATATGTGCCACCCCACCTTGCCTCCCTCCTCCACCATACCTGTATCAAGGTTGCTCCTTTATTGGCAATTCTGCCATGCTGACACTGGAAAAAGACTCAGATGGAAGGGAACGAAGGCAGCACAGGTGCCTACAATTTTCTTAAACAGCCTGTTCTAGGTCTCTTTCTTTAAACATTGCCATTTTGTGAGTCCTAAGAAGTGTGTCTTGTCTGTTGCAATCCTTATCCTATGAAACACCCTCCCTTTTTAGATCTCACCAGCCCCAACTCTTCTAACCTTCCAGAAATTACTTAAAACCTAGTTGTCTATGGAGATTCTCATATTGTCCCAAAGGTGCTTTTTCAAAAGGCAACTGGACTTTGTTTTTCCTTGCAGATATTTCGCTTGTCATCCAAGAAGCTTCTTCAGTCCAGTTCTAAATTCTAGTTCTTTGTTCAGCCATCGGGATGGGTTGAGGTCAGGTTGGAACGAGAATGGGGATGGGGATGCATCAGAGAAGTATGGCTATGGCACAGATTTTTCTATTTTTAGTTGTGTGGCTATTAGTTTAGATTTTTATTGGTTGCAGAGTTGTTTTAAAGTTTTAAATAAATAAACATCTCCAATAGAACACAGTACATGTAGCTTAAAATTGAACTATTGTGTCCTTGGTGCTCCTTGAGCTTGGTTATTTAATAGTGTATATTTTATTATCCAACTTGGTAACAACAACCAATTTCCAGTCAACCCTAGAAAAATGAAATGGCTTTGGGTATTCAACTCTCTCCTGACAGGAATATCCTAGGGCACCTTGTATATATCTATATCTATATCATCTATATCTATATCTATATCTATATCTATATCTATATCATCTATATCATCCATATCATCTACATCATCTATTTCTATACCTATACCTATACCTATACCTATATCTATATCTATATCATCTATATAATTTCAGACAATTTACATCATTAAAGAAATGACCTGAAAGCATTTCTTTCAAAAGTAACTATCCATGAATAAAATGAAAGGAGATTAATTTAGCAAAGCTGACTGAATATCGATATGGTTGTTAGCATTATTTTAATCCAAAAAGGGATAATCATAACATTCCCATTGCTTTCTAATCATTTGATTAAGAAACATGGTTTGAGAAGAAATGTATAATAACTGAACAGCAAAGTTTTGCATCACATTCAGTCAACCTTCAATTAAGGAATTAATTGCCTAAGGGAGCATGAAAGGTTATAAACTGACATTTATTTATTTATACAAAAAATTGTAATCTTTATGTTATAAAGTGGCATGGTAGCTAAATAAAATACCCTAGTCCATATTTTCTGTAAGATTTACGTAACATTTTTTTAAAAAAGAATTGACTGTATGTAATTTATCCATGTTTTTTTTCCCTTATATCAGTGGCTCTGCTCTGTAAAGGAGAGAATGTTGGTAACATTTCAACAGCAGATGTTGGCGTCGCATCCCGTTGTTTTTATGGGTCTTCTAGAATCTGGCATGTAATGTGTAATCACGTATCTCAAATTCCTCACTATGCGAAGCTTCCTCTTTACTATGTAAAGTGTTGGGTAACTAGCTATTTCTGAGTTAGGGTGGATGTAGATTGACCCATATTTCCCTCATATGTCTTGTGTATCTTGTATATCTTCTCTCATTAAGTCTACATTTCTTCAATTCCAGGTTATCTTTTCTTGTGTGTGTGTATTTTGATTGACCTGAAACTCCTTCTTCCTCTTCCTACAGATTTTTACCATCTAATTTCCATAAATAATTTACCCTTCCTTCTGAAAACGTTTCCTTCATTTTTCTGATTGCTGTTGCTTGCTCTTATTTTCTTTTATACTGATTTCCCCATTTTGATGTCATTATGCAAACAAATTTGCTTAGTTTTGTTAATTCACATAATTTTATTCAGTTATAGCTAGAGATATATTCAGTCGGTGAAGGAAACTTATTGATAACATCATCATTCTTTGACATCATCCTGTTCCTTACAATATCCAAATGGTAGAATTCAGAAAAAAAGGATAAAAACACACTGTTAAAAATGATAAATTTATGGTATGCATTTCTCTTTCACAAAAGAAATCCTTTGTGGCAGCTTACATTTTTTAAAAGTATCTTCTTAAAATAGTTGGGGGAAAGTAGAATTTAATGGTAACAATATCTCCAAACCATTTCACAAGAGTAAAGGATTATACAGTCTGGGTTTTTAGCTAAAACTGGTAATATCAACCTGTAAATCAAATAGAAATGTTCATAGTGACCTTTGGCTGAAAGTAAAAGTCATAACATTCAGCAGTTAATTTTCTGAGCTGAAATTTAATGCTGAGAGACAATGAATTCACATACAATGGACTTAAGAAATTTTGTGTACAGTGTTTCAATAGGTTTCACTAGACTTAGCTCCGCAAAATTAGCAGTCAAATATACAGTAGGCCAAATGAAAGATAATCTATTGAACTTCTAATAGTAGCTACATACCATGACAAAATGTAGTTCAATGATTGGCCATTGTACCTGAAAATTCATGAATGAGATTACTATGATTTTCACTTTTATGTGTATTCTCAGATGTTCCACTGACAATACAATATAAACAGAAGCCAGGTGCCAATAGTCAATATTATCATATCCCTCATAGCAATGCCATGCAAAGCTGCTATTGAGAAGAGAAATGAAAAGGGAAAGAAAAGGCACACAATATTTAAGGAGAGAGATTTTCTTTTCCTTTTAAAATAAGTTTTCAGAAAGAAGGATGGAAGGAAGGGAGGACCACTAGGCCTGTGTTGAGAAATAACTTAAGATGTCACAGGAATCTGATCTGTCATCCTTTGGATGACTTGGAGGGTGAGTAAAGCCTTTGTACCAGATACCCACTTACCATGACACAATCTTGTCATTATGTGTTAGGCAGTGTCATTTGTAGTTGTTTTTCCAGTTTGTGACACTGGGTGAGGGAACAAATAAAGCAAAGGGAATCCAGCAATTATTGTCCTATATGCCATTTATAAATATAGCACCCTTTGCAGGCTTCAGGCAGACTAGGCCTTAGTTGTTGAAACAATGCAATGTATTTATTTATTTAACAATTAGCGTAAGCCATCCTAATCCAATGATCTGGACAGCATACAACAGTTCAATATATACCCTTGCCATCCAATTTGACCAGTTAAAATAATAATGACAATCCATTATGAGGGTCGCTGAATAAAACTCAGAGCCAATATCTCACCTATTAGCCAGTGGTGGAATTCAAATTCCTGAACAACCGGTTCTCTTATTTGATGCAGGCCTGGGCCTCCGAGGCCTAGAACAAACTTTCAGAAGTGGCATCCATGCACTTCCAGAGGGCCGTTCTAGGCCTGGGAGGCCTCTTCCAGGCCTCCGAAGCCTAGACTGGGCTTCTGGAAGCCAGCCAGTTCTCCAAATGCAGCAAAATTTAGCTACCAGTTCTACCGAACTGTTGCGAACTGGCTGAATCCCATCACTGCTATTAGTCCTTCAAGATAGATCACACTTGAAAACCAGAATTATGAATGTTAATACTATTTTATTATACAATTATTATATATAAGCTTGTAAGTCTGAATATGTTTCCTCTTTCTCTTTCTTGTGGAAAACGAAAGGACTTTTACGAATTCCAGAGGGTTTTAGCAGAGAGATTTATTGTGCAGGTTCAGAAGCAATAGAGACAAGCAATTCTGAACTCTGAAGGCGGGTTCAAACTTCAGTTTTATACTTTCCTTTTCTCAGGAACAAAGGAATACACATTGAAATACACATTGTAATACATTAGGTTCGTTTCTCATGGGTATACAATGGAGGGTTTGCTACATACATTGTATCCACGTGCAATGCGCATTAGGTTAGACACATATTACTGACACTGAATTTTCCTAGTGATGCATTATTCCTGACACATCATTATTCTAGTAATTATGCAGACAAATCATTATTTTAGTAATTGTTCATTATTCCACATTATCTTCATCTTCAAGAGATGTTTTTACAAATTACACTTCTACCCCAGAATGAAATTATTTTTATCTGACCATTGAGGCTGTCCATATTTCAGGGGTTAAGTTATTCTATAAGGTGGAACCACTACCAGGAAAATCTGCCACCTGATCCATGCTCCATGAACCTCATAAAGAGAAGGAGAAATGTATTTATGTATTTGAGGTGAGCAAGTTAAGGGTAATTAATCAGAACTTTTGTCCTCACAAAGAAGAAAGAAAGATCCATTTTAAGCCACAGGAAACATTGTACACAAGTTCTTCTTATTTGTTTTGACTCTCACTCTGGGCAAGCCATCCCATGTAGATTATGAAAGATCAAATTACATTATCTATCAACTTAAAGTTTAGGATTGGACACATGAGAAACTTTGCTTATTTCTTTACCATCTTTTTATTTTTTTTCCTTTTTATGTTGTATATGATTCACAATTCCAGGGCTGAAAATATTTGGATGGTTTTTTGGATTTTGTAACTAAAATACAGTAAGTCTAAGATAAAAGTAATCTAAAACAATATTCTAGTTTTGGATGGGACAATCTTTCTTTGTTTCCATGACTTAATCAAACTATTTTGGAATTAAATAGAGTAAGTTATTGTTGTGTATAACAGTATGTGGACAAGGGTATGTGTAAGTAAGGTGATTTTTTTGTTTTGTTTCACTAAATCCTGCCTGAGCAATAGTACTATTTGTTCTTCTGAGCGGGTAGAAATAAAGATGAGGAGTTAAATCACAGGTTTCATCCTAAGCAAAGTTAACTGTTAACTGATGTGCTCCCTCTGCTGGCTTGGTCATAATAATCATCACATTTTTAAGTCTTCCATAAAGTTTAAGAAATAGGACACTTTTTTTTTTAATGTGCAACTTAATCCAGACAAGGTGAAATTATCGAGCTTCTTACTCTTTCTAAATTTTCCTTGCAAGATAGTTTCAAATAATGTAATTTTCAATGGAAGCACTGAGGAACATACATATGACCTGAACTGTGTTACTTAATACCCAAATCTGTTGAATATTCTTTTTTTCAACCTTGTCTGTAAAATTCCTATAGGCATATCCAGCCAGGAGTTAAATAATGGCAAAGAAATTTCATCACATAACAAACAAGCTGTTTTCATTCCTTTTGTTGCCCCCTTTATTAATGTTAAAATGGAAAGATGATGATTGCTATTACCAGATTTCTGTATTATCCTTATAATTAGGGATCATATCAATGTTTCAACTGTTAGAACAAATAACATTGTTTTTGCTCTCAGGGGAAACTTCCTCATCATTTCTATTTGCATGTGAGCTAATTAAGCACTCTTCACTAGACCTTCAATGCTCACACTAACTGCTACATCCTTTGAAAAAAAACCAATCTTCCACTAAACAATCCTCATTATTTTTATTTGCGTTATTCAATCTGCATCTTTCTTTTCTGTTAACGGAACACTCAAAATGGGCAGCATTAAAAATATCAAAATTAAAATACTAGAGTTTAAATTCTAAAATATGTATTCTATTATTGCCGAGAAAAGCCCTGTTTAATTATTGCAATTAGAATTATGAGAAGGAGATAGGAATGAATCTGCTAATTCTTCACCAATTCTACTTGCTGCTACCCACCGATCAGGGGATGTCTTAACAGTCTGAAATTTTGAGAATTGAAATCCAATACTTTGGATGGCACCAGATGGTGAAGATTGTGAGTGTTTGTTGTTGCACTTTAAGAGAGATGTGTTTATTACCTTAGTTGTTGAGTTAAACATATAGGTTCTGTTGGAGGCTGAAATGTTTTGTGAGTGTTCCTGAGAGCAGGAATCTAACTGAAGCAATAATTAGTGAAACAGGTTTTATCACTATGAAAGAATTTGTATTCTTTACAAGAAATACTTTATAGAATAGGCAAAACCTAGCATCTATCTTACTTATATCCTACCAAGTGGATAGGCAAAGGGTATGTGCTCTGTAGGAAGAATAGTAGAAGAAAATGATATTTGGTTAACAATCTCTTAGGGAGGGAAATAAACAAATTTTTAAAAAAGCCCAAACCAGGCCATTCTCTTAAGGTACCGAAGAATCAATACCATTGGATTTGGACCTACAGCCAATTTTTAGCTGATGCTTGCCAGCAGCACAATTTAAAACTAAATCAGCTAATGAAAGCTGGCCAGTTGATTGGTAATTGCAAGCAATATCTTCTCTTGATAAAACTAGAATTTCCAAAGGGTAAATAATCCAATTTGTTTGTTTTAAAGAATCTCCTTCTTTAAAACTATTCTTAAAAGAATGCTTTTTGGTTTAGTATTTAGTATTAATGGGTGATTTGTTTCTATTGACTTGGGACCAATAACAAGGACAGTATTTAATGCTGTAGAAATGATCTTAAGCCAAATATATTCAATGTTTCAGAAATGATTTATTTTGCACAGTTCTATAATATAAAATAGTGTTCTATCAAACAATACCACCATTTTACTAAATACAGCATTAATGTTCTGCTAAAAATAAAAATGCAGAAGATATTGGTTATGTAAAATACAGCTAAATAGATTTTTGAGAAAGCCTAATGCATCACATATTTCCTCATAATTCCTTGTTCACATAACCATAGATTCACCTTTATTTTGATTCAGAAAAACTTAGTGTCTGAAAGCTGTATTTTGTTTCAGTGGCTATGCAAATTTGTTTCCACAAATATTCAGCTTGTGTAAAACCAAATTACATTTATATGCAAATATATACATTGGGGGGGACCTATAAATACTTCAAGATTTGACATTAGCATATTCCACACAGCACTTTCTGTGCCTGAACAATATGATGATGTAAAAGATTCCATTTTGGCGGAGCATTTTGCTAGGGAGAGAAAAAACAACAACACTAGAACAGATTTTTTTTTTAAGACCCACATGAAGGTTTTGAAAGGAAGTAACAAAATCACATAGGTTGCAGAGATCATTTAAACAAACATTTCTTGATTAGTGTGCTAGATCCTTATTAAAGGAGCTTTTGTTTAATCCTTTTCATGTTATCATTTACTTTGACCTGCAGATACCTATTGATAAATTGGTTAATCTTCTTGTCTAGAAAGATTATTTAATTAATTGATAACTTGGTATCAAAAGCAAATACTAAATGTTTTATTGTCACAGGGTCAATTAAAAATTCTACATTCAAATATGGTCATCCTAAAGAAGATATTCTGGTAATAAGTTAACAGCTGTTAAGGACAAAAGCTTCAGTCCTGCCTGTCAAATATCTGCAAATATATGGAAGAATCATTTTCATATATATTTGCAATGTTATTTACTCTTAAAGTGCTCTTCCTGATTACTTTCTCTGTCTGTGTCTACTTTCTGAGGTTAAGGATTTTATTTCACAGTTAAGACCTGGAAAAGCATCAGGAGAAGATTTTTACCCTTCACCCCCCAAAATTATTAAAAGAGGACAAGGATTAACTGCCTTTAGGGCTGGATGCTTTACTTATGCATATTAACAAATTAGTATGCTTTCTGTCAGACTGGAACCAAGCCATCATTATCCTTTTGTATAAAATGAAAGGAAACAAGTATGATCCTGCCAACCATAGATCCATTATTTATTTATTTGTTTTGATTTATATCCCGCCCTTCTCCCAACGGGACTCAGGGCGGCTCACAACATATTTAAAAACATAGACATGTTTACAACCCCCACCAGATAAAACCAAATTAAACCAATATTTAAAGTTGTGCAGTTAAAATTATTCTTAAAAAACCCGGTTTAAAATCCTCCCTAGGCCAGGCCCGCTTGC
>NW_015386405.1:2955677-2966213 GCF_001527695.2 Protobothrops mucrosquamatus | reverse complement strand
GAATACAATAAACAAACTATATCAGGGATCCCCAACCCCCAATCTATGGACCAGTACTGGGCTGCGGCATGCCAGCAACCTGTCCACACAAACAAGCAAAGCCCCATCCACGAGATGCAGGCAGCACACAAAACCATGCACCTCTGGTCCATGGAAAAACCTCTCCCCACAGAACTGGTCCTGGTGCCCAAAAGGTTGGGGACCTCTGAGCTATATGCAAAATGTCTTTATTTAAAATTATTAGCAGACTCAAATGATGCTACTTCAATTACATTATGTGAATATTTTGTTTCCTGGAGAAGTTCCTTAAGACCCTGCTCCTTCTCATCCAGTCTCTCTACTCTAGCACCTCTTTCAGAATTAAGTTGCTCCCCTTGGGGACATCTTTCTGGAGTTGTTCCCATACAGAAAGGGATGAGACAAAGGTGCTTTTAGCTCCCTAACTTTTAAAATGTGAATATTAATTCAATAATTCAGCCTCTCCCAATTCCTAATCATCACCCTCCTGTACTAGGAGATGAATAATTCCAACAGTTTTGCATACAGGTGATGTTGTAACCATGTTTGCTTCCAGGTTAGAAGAAAAACATTGAGGATATTGGCCTCTTTTTACCTTAAAAAAACTTAATGTAAAAATCAGAAAGCTAAATTTCTAGTATTTGCATGAAATTACCATAACATCTATAGTTGGCAATTTAATGAGAATTCTATTAAGCAGGTGTGTACCTATGAATAACTTTTTGTTGTTCCAGGCCTCAGCAGAACATTTTCCCCATCTAGCTACTGTTACTTATTATAGCTCTTCAGCTAATCTGAGATTTTTTTTTTTCATTCAAAAGATCCCTGTGGTTTGCAAGATTTTTGTAGCCAAGGCCATATCTCCATTTCTCTACTGCACCCAAGTCTGTACTTTTACAAAGATTGACATCATTGAAATAATATAGTCTAAGTTTCTTAGAACTATTTTGGCAGTTCCAAGATATATTTAGAATGCAGCTATACATTTACAGATTGGTTTGGTCTCCATTGATGCTAGAATTTGCAATCTTTTAAGCTTCGGCTTAAAGTTAATTTTTTTATCTAGTAGATTTAGTCCCATTGATTCTTCAAGACCATTTTAAGTAAACTTGATTTTTTTTAAAAAAAAAAATGGAAAGCTCCACTCCCTGACTCCCTAAGACTGTTATTGGAGAGTCTTTATGAATTAGGCCTTGAAAGCCAGAGATGTACTAAAGCAGTATATCTGGGTTATTGATTTTCAAATCAATCTAAACCTGGTCCATTATCTTGCAGCTTGTGGGAATTTTTCAAATTGGTATGTGCCAGATTTTGCTCTTTATTCCATTACTATTCTGAAATTTTGATGGGCCTTTACTTTGTCCAAGTTGGACAAATTGTCCTCTTCTGTTTTTTTTTTGTTTTTTTTGAACCCTGCAAAAAGTCCCCTTACATTATCGCAGATGACTTTTTGGGAATGGCTCAGTAGAGACTTCAAATCACAATCCTGAATGATTTTCATTCATCCCATTCTGACAAGATTCCCAGGGTAACTTCTACCTGTCATTCCTTCTATTTGACCAGGATTCAGTTATCTCCTCCAGAAATGCTCAATTTTGTGTCTCTATACGTAGTCTTTATCTTCCACTGTGACTGAAAATTTGTAATATTTTTCTTTCCATTTAAATTTTAATAAATAAATCTATTAATTTAATTCATTCCATTTTCTTTTTTGAAAAAAATATTACTGCATGCTCATTCACACGTGCACACATGCACACAGAGGTATTCATTTACATACCATACAGATAGTCATAAGCATGCAGACCCACACATGCATATTTGTTTTATTGTATTTTATTTCTGTATGTAGCTGAAATAATACATCGATTCATGGATTGATTGATGCTTTTCATTACTGACCCAAAACTGGAATGTAAATGTAACGGATAAATAAATTAGGGCAGCACAGCAGTTTCATCATCCTGCTCCAAAACTCTTAAATGAAATGCCAGGATGAGAAGAAAAGAAAGAAATCTATCCCCAGAATAACTCATTCAAACACTTTCCTATTGATTGCCCTATCGGACTGGACTTCACAAACAAACTACCAATTACAGTGTCTCAAATGGGGCAAGATCAGAGGAAGACCTTATCAGGCATCTGTTGGGAACAGAGACAGCAAAAGAGATTGGAATGCAGGGAACTATGAGGACCAATGTTTACTGTATAATAAGTTTGGGAAAGATGCAAGTGATTTGATGAAGCAGTTGCTAGGGTATGAAAAAACAAACAACATGCATTATGAGACTCTGGATTGAGAGAAAAGGTTTTGCTTGAGGCACACGGGATTCACTAGTACTTAAAGGAAAGGTTAGGAGGGAGTCAAGAGGTTTTTTTTTTGTCACATCTTCCTCCCATCTTTTTACATGGACACTTGCCTTTACAAAACCATGTATTCATAAAATCATTTGTATGAATTAAGATTAAACATATTTAAGATATGATTAGTATGTTATTAAATGTATACTTACAGTACTACAACTTTTTGTGTTGGTGAAAAATGTTGGTTCAGGGAATATCTTTATAATCACAAGCATCTGGCTATTACCACAGTGAAGGCATCTGAACATAAATATAAACTAAATACCTAGGGCACGGGTCGGCAACCCGCGGCTCCGGAGCCGCATGCGGCTCTTTGAGCCATCACCTGCGGCTCCGGAGCCTCCTCCGCCATTTGCAGAGAGAGAGACAGAGAGGCACTTTTGCTTCCCTTCTCTCTCTCTCTCAGGCGGACTTACCTCCTGCAGGGCTCCTGATTGGCCCTGTGCCTGGGTGCCCCACCCCCTGGGAGAAGCGTGGCCAGGGCCTCGTGGCCTTGAAGCCGCCCGGGGAAGCCCCGGGATCCCTGATGGGAGCGGCCCGCTGGAGGCTCCGCTGAACGGGACAGCCCTCCCGCAAGCTGCGGCCCAAGGGAGGCCAGCCCCTGCGATCCCCAGCCAGCCCGACCATTGCACCCGCTGGCCAGGAAGGCGCGCCGGAGTCCAGGCTGCCGGGAAGGAAGAAGGAGATTCAGCAAAGGTAGGAGAGGAGAGCTGCCTCCTGGGGCCCAGCGCTGGCGGCGGCTTCCTTGCCATCCTCTTCCTCCTCCCCTTCTTCCTCCTGTTGCCCCCAAGGTGGCTCGGGCGGGCACCGGGGCAAGAGGGTTGCCTGGGGGGAGCAGCTGGGCTGGCGAGGGGCTAGCAGGCCGCGTGGCCCCAGCCCCCACCGCTGCTCCACCAAATGAGCAGAGGGCGAGGTCGGGCAGCGCGGAGTCACGGCTGGGATGGCAGCAGCGGTTTTCTCGCCCTTCTCTCCTTCCTCCTGCTGCCCCCAAAGCGGCTCGGGCGGGTGCCGGGGCAAGAGGGGTGCCTGGGGGGAGCAGCTGGGTTGGCGGAGGGGCTAGCGTGCCGTGTGGCCCCAGCCCCCACCGCAGCTCCATCGAATGGGCGGACGGCGAGCTCGGGCAGCGCGGAGTCACGGCTGAAACAGCGGCAGCGGTTTTCTCGCCCTTCTCCTCTCCTTCCTCCTGCTGCCTCCTAGGCAGCTCGGGCGGGCGCCGGGAGGAAGAGGGGTGCCTGGGGGGAGCAGCCGAGCTGGCGGAGGGGCTAGCGGGCCGCGCGGCCCCAGCCCCCACCGCGGCTTCATTGAATGGGCAGAGGGCGAGGCCAGGCAGCGCGGAATCGCGGCTGGGACGGCAGCCGCGGTTTTCTCGCCCTTCTCCTCTCCTTCCTCCTGCTGCCTCCAAGGCGGCTCGGGCAGGCGCCAGGAGGAAGAGGGGTGCCTGGGGGGAGCAGCCGAGCTGGCGGAGAGGCTGGCAGGCCGCGCCGCACCAGCCCCCACCGCGGCTTAATCGGATGGGCGGAGGGCGAGGTAGGAGAGGAGAGCCGCCTCCTGGGGCCTGGCGCTGGCGGCGGCTTCCTTGCCCTTCTCTTCCTCCTCCCCTTTTTCCTCCTGCTGCCACCAAGGCGGCTCAGGCGGGCGCTGGGGCAAGAAGGGTGCCGGGGGGGAGCAGCTGGGCTGGCAGGGGCCGCGCAGCCCCAGCCCCCACCACGGCTCCATCAGATGGCGGAGGGCAAGGCCGGGCAGCGCGGAGTCCCGGCTGGGGCGGCGGCTTCCTCGCCCTCCTCCTCTCCTTCCTCCTGGTGCCCCCCAGGCGGCTTGGGCGGGCGCTGCCTCCACCGCGGCTCCATCGATGGGCGGAGGGCAAGGCAGGGCAGCGTGGAGTACCGGCGAGGGCGGTGGCCGGGCTGGGGACGGCGGGGACACCCGATGATGCTGCCGTGCCTCTGCCGGAGCCGCTGCCTCCCATCCTGCTCCCCCTCCCCGCTTGTTTGGCTGAGGATGCGGTGGGGCGGCGGCCGGGCCGGGGGCGGCAGCGGGGAACCCCGACGAAGTTGCCGTGCCGCCGCCAATGCTGCCTCCCGTCCTTCTCCCCCTCCCCACCCGAGAAAGAGGAAAGAAAGACAGAGAAAGAGAGAGGAGAGGGAGAGAAAGTTAGAGGAAAGAGAGAAAAGAAAGAGGAAATTGAGAAAGAGGAAAGAGAAAGAGAGGAGAGAGGAAAGAGAGAAAGAGGAAAGAGAGAGAGAAAGAGGAGAGAGGAAAGAGAAAGAAAGGGAGAGAAAGAGGGAGAGGAAAGAGAAAGAGAGGGGGAGAGGAAAGAGAAAAAGAGAGGAAAGAGGGAAAGAGAGGGGGAGAGGCAAGAGAAAGAAAGAAAGGGAGAGGAAGAGGGAGAGGAAAGAGAGAAAGAGGGGGAGCGGGAAAGAGAGAGGGGGAGAGGAAAGAGAAAGAAAGGGAGAGAAAGAGGGAGAGGAGAGAGAGGAAGAGGGGGAGAGGAAAGAGAAAAAGAGAGGAAAGAGGGAAAGAAAGAGAAAAAAGATTGAGGAAAGAGAGAGGAAAGAGGAGAGAAAGAGAGAGGAAAGAGACAGAGAGGAAAGAGAGAAAGAGAGAAATAGGAAAGAGAGAGATGAAAGAGAGAAAGAGGAAAGAGAGAAAGGAAAGAGAGAGAGAAAGAGAAAGTGAGAGGGGGAGAGGAAAGAGAAAAAGAGGAAAGAAAAAAGAGAGGAAAGAGAGAGGAAAGAGAAAGAGAGGAAAGAGAGAGACAGAGAGACCCTTTTGACATCTAAAATGAAGGTAACAATGCATATATCCTTTTTTACCTTTATTTTATATATACACACACAAACACATACACATACATACATACATACATACATACATGGTAAAACAGGATATATGCAGTGTTATCTTCATTTTAGATATCAAAAGGGGTTTGCGGCTCCCAGTGGTTTTTTTTTCTGTGGGAAACGAGTCCAAGTGGCTCTTTGAGTGTTTTGGGTTGCCTACCCCTGACCTAGGGAATGTAGTACAAGGGGCAGTTTTGGGGCCCTACACAGAACTATCCCATTCCCACACCCTAGAAAACTGGAGGATAGATGAGGGGGGGCATTCAATCTTTGCCTAGATCATTTAAGACACCTTTTCTAGAAAAGGCTTCTGTTTAGAGGCTCTGAGTGAGAATTTTAAATTCTAGTTGTAAATTGTAACATAGTTTGTTGTGTTTGAACCATTTCTTTTAAGAAAATAGAAAAAAATTAAGAACATTTTTAAAGAGAATAATCTTTAAAAAAACCCACAAAGATGATAATTCCAGATTCTCAAGTGAACTCTGCTTTTCTTCATTATGTTCTGAATCCAAAAATGATTTGAACAAACTCCAAGCAGGATAGGTTAGTTTTAGTCTTGGTTTGAACTTTGAAGTAGGTACATACTATCCATCTATCTGTCTATCCATCCATTAATCCATCCATCCGTCCATCATCCATCTATCCACCCATCATCCATCAATCTATCCATCTATATAAATCCATCTATCCTCTATCCATCTATCCATCCATCCATCTATCATCTGTTATCCATCAATCCATCTATTTTCTATCCTCTATCATCCATCCATCTAGCCAACCATCAATCTATAATCTATCTATCTATCTATCTATCTATCTATCTATCTATCTATCTATCTATCTATCTATCTATCTATCTATCATGGTGTCTCAGTGGCTTAATGACATTGGAGATGGTCTCTGCTCCAGGACACAATAATTCCAGAGTTTTACTTATTATCAAGAAAAATAATTTAATTTAACTGTTTTTGTATGTTCTGTATCAATAAGTAAAGACCCAAATGTATGGAAAGCTATTTGTACAGAGCTGCATTCTGCATTTTTAATGTCATATCACAAAACTGTTAAACAGCATATTGGAGAGTAAAATATTATTTTAGTCTACTTTCTGGCAATGTTTCAGAATAATCAAAGACTGTTAACAAATCAAAATGCAGTACATTTCTAACCAGAAAATAAAATGTCAAAAAGAATGTTACCAGATGTTACAAATACATAGGACTAGCATTAAAAGCATCTTTTCTTTCTGCTCTCTAATATGTGGGGAAACATGTTCTGCATCTTGATGGCATCACATTACGCATTTTTTCACTTTCTTCAAGAGGTAGCCAATATTATAAAGCCAGATTAGAAAAGAGCTAGATGATTTCAAGAGGAAATCAATATATGTTTTACATATTTATATACAGGTGGGGCAAACACTCTACCTAGGTGGTATTTGGGACATTAGACCTTGGGGCAAGAGACATATGTAGACTTTAGAGAGGATGATATGGACCATTTCACAAAAAGGCTGCTAGACAGATGAAGTTTGAACATTCATCAAATAGATGTCATGGTGGGCCTGGCTGGTCTCAAATTCTCAATTTACAAGGTTAGCTGGGTTCATTTATTTCACAAATGAAAAAGTTTAAAAAGACAAAAAACAAAAATGAAATAATTAGTGACTTGATATAAACAACCAATCCCCTTCTCCACCTTCAATACAATAGGGCAGTGGTGGCGAATCTATGGCACGGGTGCCAGAGGCAGCACTCAGAGCCCTCTCTGTGGGCACGCGCGCCATTGCCCCAGTCCTAGGCCTTCAGCTGGGTTTTATAAAACCTTTTTGCTTTAGGCCTCTGCCACCGTGTACAAAAAAAAAAAAGGTTCAATCAATCAGTCAATTTCAACTTCTCGCGGGAAAAAAAAAGATCTTGCAAAGTTGGAATTGATTGATTGAACTTTTTAGTCCCACCCAGTCTGCCGTTACCACCGCAGCCACACCCACCCAATGGACCACACCCACCCAATGGGCCATGCCTATCCAATTGGCCACACCCACCCGGCACCCGACAATGCATAAGTGGGTTTTAGGTTGCAGTTTGGGCACTCGGTCTCTAAAAGGTTCGCCATCACTGCAATAGGGGCTCAAATCTTCACATTCCCCCAAAGCATGGAATAAGTGCCAGATGTTAAATAGCTTCCTGAATACCATCAATGGGAACTAGTCTGATTTCTGGGTGGATATTATTTGGATGTTGTCACCATTCACTGTATTATTTGGATGTTGTCGAAATTCACTGTATGTTTTCTATTCTGTACATCCATCTTCTCTTCTTTAGACTCCTGTTCTATATACTTTTAGTTTTAATACATATATCATTTTAGAATTGTAAGCCATTCAGAGTGACTTGGCTGGGTGACTATAGAAATTGAATGAATTAATTAATCTTTTTTGACTTCTAGCTTTTCATAATTTCTTTAGATTCTGATGTATTTTCTATGCTTTATAGAAAACACATAGACCCCTATGCTCTTCTGTGACCTTGATGAAGATTTGATTTTAATCCCACAAAGTCATACAATTTCTTGTTGTCTCAAAAAAATATATATCTGAAACAACTGTCAGACGTGAAGTAGGAATGCCTACTTTAGCTTGAAAGGCAGTTGTGGTTGAAACTTCTGTTTTTCCTATAGGCCTAGCACTTTTAACTTTAATGGATGATTATCCTTCTCCATAGGACTTGACAATAATAATAATAATAATAATAAAAGAATTAACCACCATTGGCTTATCTGAGGAACAGTTTACCTTTGATGGATACAATCAAAGCAAAATAAGCATACATCAAAGGCTGGAGGATCTAGAATAACAAACTTAAATTAGCTCCCTTAACATAGAAGCTCCAGAGTACTCATCAAAATCTTTGAATTATTTGAGCATGTTAGCCAGCCTAAGGAAATAAAATTTTTACAGCAGACATACTGTATTACCCTTTGCCCTTTTCTAATAGCAGATATAATAAAATACCTGCACAGGAAAAACTATGGCGGTGTGTTTTTTGAAAAATAAAAACAGTCAAGCATGTCCTCTTTTATTGCAATTATGCTAGTGATCTCTGAAAGTACCATATAACACCACTCCTCCAGCAATTTCTAGACCACACAGAAGATTTCTATACTAAATTGTTATTTTATTATTAGGCAACTTACCAATATATAGCAAGCAAAGTTACCACCTATTGCTGGGCAGTAGTGAAGAGATGACATCAGCTGACATAATTTTAATTTTGTTCCATAGTTTATACTTAATATATAATATATCAAAAATCTAATGTATTCTCCTCCCTTACATAACAAGTCTATGAATAATTATAAACATTCCCATCTGTATTTGACAAAAATATTACATAAAAAGATGTTCCTGATGTGGAATCTATTGTCTAGTTAATTGAATCAACCCAACCTCTGTTCTCTCTCTCTCCCTCCCTCCCTCCCTCCCCCCTCTCTCATTAACAGGGGACCCCAAAGATTTTTTTTAATATGAAGGGAAGGGTTTTTAATTGCCTCAGTTCAACCACCATCTCAGCTTTTTACAGCCTCTGTGGTGCCATTTTGAAGACCTCAGGATATATGATAAAGGATGATAAAGACCTCAGGATATATGCCTTTCCTTCTTTGTTGGAAAGGCAATGCATTTGAAGGTTCACATGGTTTAGACATACCATCTGGATATTCTATATTGGTTTAATATCCTTAAACTTGTTAGCTCGCTTGTCAGAAGTATAGTGGTAGTAAAGTGTATTTCAAAAATATGGATATTATTTATGAAGAACATTGGGACTATTGCACTTGGATTGTTAACAAAAGCAGTATAATATGTTCTTGGAAAGACACTGCAACACTGGAAGTCATAGACTGGTTTGAAAAAATGTGTACAACTCTCAGTCTTTGAATTAGCTTTCTCTCACCTTAATGGGAATGCTGGGAAACAGATTTTGCATTGTCAAGGTTAAATTTGTTGTTGATTTATACAGGTCATCCTCACTTAGCAATCACAATTGGGTCATTACTTTTCTTATATATGTTACAAAATTCAACAAACAGATTGGAATTAAGTATGAACCACTTGTCAATTCTGGCAGAATGAGCAAAAATAAAATTTCCCATGTGAGGAAAGTAAGACCTTATCATTTTTCTTCTTAAAGGAGATATAGTCTGTGATGTTGAACACCTACTGTATGTCTTTATGTCCTTGGATTTCATCAACTCAGACCCTAGAGAGTGAAACTTATTTTCTCTTGTGATCCGAAAAGATACTAGACATTTTTAAAAATAAGCAAGGAAAAGGATTAAGACTGTTTTTCCCCAAACCATAGGTAACTCAAGCTGTAAAAAAAGCTCATAAGTATATCTAGTATATTTCCCATCACTTCTTTCTTCATTATCATATGACTAATGAAACAGTTGAGACATATCAAGAAATTACAGCAGAGGTAAAGGTTTTTGGGGGCAGAAAAATGTTTTATTGAGCAGTAAGTATTTGCCTTATATATTAAAATTCTCTCTATATTTAATATAAAGCCTGAGTTTTGTGTCTTCATTCCCTAGCGGCTTTCAAAAGATTATCCCCAAAATTTGTTAGCAAAATAGTTATTTTCAGCAATACCTTCCTTTCCATTTCACTTTGTTCCATTAAATATTATTCAAATTGAAATTACTGGTTGAGACCTTTTCACAAGTTCACATAGTTCTAACACTTTGTAGTTACTTCTTCTGAAATCAGGAAGTTTTGGTCTTATATTCTTAACATTTTGATTGTCTAAACTCATTTAATTATATAGTATGCAACTGAAAATCTCAGCACAGCTTTGGCTAAAGGAATCATACACTGATGCCTTCATAATGCCTGTTTAAAAAGCAGATTAGTAGATGTCACCAGGTACAGTATGTTAGTAGAAAGTGATGTTATAGATTAATTAAGCATTTGATCTTCTTTTTAATTTAATCACTGTTCAAACATTTGCAGTGATTTAGGTTGCAACTGACAATGAATCTGGGATTTTCTATTCTATTCTGATTTCACTAGGGAATCATCTCTTACATCACTCATAAAAAGTGAATCAAATACAAATAGATTTTGATTTCATATTCATTTTAAAAAATGTTTTGTTATAATCCAACTGGTCTGGTGCTATTCAAATGCTAGCTGGGTATTTGGCCTGCTTAGTCCCAACACATCCAGAGGGCAACATACTATGGGAAGCTGCTATAATCCATTAAAGATCTTTCTCTCCCTCTCCCTCTCCCTCTCCCTCTCCCTCTCCCTCTC
>NW_015386405.1:2901080-2955577 GCF_001527695.2 Protobothrops mucrosquamatus | reverse complement strand
GCAGAAGAAGCAACTGAATTGGTAGACTAGCAACATCAACTCCATAATGCCTGAGCCTAACTCCTGGGAGGAAATGACAACTCTCTGCCCCACCAATCAAACAAGTATATGTGTGGGGAATACTTAGAAAACAATTTGTAAAGTGGTTCCTTTCAATAAGATGCCCTGGCAAGAAAAGGAGAAGATAAAATTTCAGAAATGTTCAGTCATCTTCATCAATAGCATATAATCTGTCTTCTGAGACAAAATTGTCATTCAGCTCTGGAAGTAAGCATAAAAGTGGTTTAATAGAACTATATAATGTAGAGTTGCCACCCATAATTGATTGGGAAGACTATTAAGAGGGGGAGCAAGAAAAGAAATAAAAATAAAAATAACAACAATGAAAGATAGTTAGCATTCATACAATGATACCACACAGGGCAAGACTAAAATAAGCAAGAGAGGCAACATTAAAAAAAAAAAAAGTGAGGTGTGTGAACCAACATAGGAAGAATAGAAATACTATATAGTTTGGACTTCCGGTTTGCCATCGCGGCCGCTGTGGATTCTGGAAGGCGAGCTCCATCTTTGTTTGGTTTCGCTCCGCTGGGGACCCTGGAAAGGGTCAAAAGTTGCCCTGTAGGGGTGATGAGCAAGGAGTGGACCCCCACTTGATTGTGGGAGGGCAGCAACCCTTCCACTCGATCTGGGGCAGCCCTCCAAACCGGCAGAGGAAAGACCAGCCATAGTAATATGGCTCGTCATTAGGCTGCAGACAGCCAAAGTCAAACTCACCACCAAGCACTTCGAAAGCAACACAGATGAAACTGGGTGAGATCCGATCTTCTCTTTAACCTAAGTATTTTCTTTTCCTGTAAAAGCTGCCCAAAGTATCTTCCCCCCTATGAGGAGAGAGGGAAGGGAATTTCTATCACACCCTCTAAGAATAGCGGCGACTGACTACCCAGGGGAATTAAAGCACTAAAAGAACAACTTTAATCTAATTGGATTTATATGTTCCTGAAACTTGGGGACCAAAAATTTTCTTATTTTTATAGGAGACGTTTGCTTTTATCTACAAAAAAGAAATAAAACTGGAAAAAGGATTATAAAAACTTTGGACTTAAAAAACTTTAAATGGCATCGGTGACATCTTGTGGTGAAGTTTGGTATTACAACTTGTTATTTCCTAAAAGAGACTTGGCTTGAAGCCCAGACTTTAGATAAGACTCTTTTGACCTTGGCACCACCTATGAGAAACTCAGCTGTAAAGAGAGCAGCTGGGTGGCATAACTGGCCTACTTGAACTATGAATGTAAACCTTTACTGACTTTCAGAGTTATATGTGGGGAATTGCCTTCCTATCTCTTTATTTGAGGAAAATTGGTTACTATATGAGATGATGAAATACCTTGGACTATAAAATATTGCTTGACAAACGACTTCTACCATAAAGACCATCTATAAACATGTTAAAGAGAGGTCCCATACCTAGTTATAAAATTATTTTTAACATCTGATTTTAAAGTCCTCAACTAAACATTATTAAAAGAATATGGATGAAGACCAGGAAAAGATGTTGAAAGCAATACATGAAACCATTCTTTCAGCTTGTGATAAAATAAGACCTAACATAAAAGAACAAGATGCCAGCTTAGATACACAAACCCAAACTTTGACTACAACCAAAGATTGCAGAAGATAACAGAAGATAACAGAAGAAGTGGAACAATCAATGCAGAAGATAACAGAAGAAGTGGAACAATCAAATATTAAGGCAGAGGACTCAATTGACCAACAAATACAGTTAATGGAAAATCCAGAAAAGGTAGTGACAACACTGAAAATGGAAAAGACTTTTTATTTAAATCAGAAGAAATTTGAGAAAGAAGAACAGATTGAATGGAAGATAAACATATCAGGCAATCATGAGGAATTGGAATAATAGGGAGAGAACTTAATGAATATAAATGGACTAGCCCTTCCAAAAAAATGGCAATTAAATGGTTTCCTTTATTTCAAATAACTTATATAATAATAGAGGGAGATCTATTTGATGATCTAAAAGCACTGATATAGAAGGCTAGAATAAGGCTGAAGAAAACTGGGGTTTTGATTTATTAGAAGGGATTTCATATTATTAATTAGAGCATTAAAGGGAGAAGTTGAGATAAGGGGAATTTTGGTCATTAGATTTAAAATATTTGGAAATTAGTTGAAAATAATGATTTTATCTGTTTAATATTTAAAAATTAGACCTAAAAGAAAAAAAATATATTATGAATATGTTTGATTTATTGATTAATCCAGGCTATATATATATATATATATATATATATATATATATATATATATATATATATATATATATATATATATAATGATTTTGATTTATTAAAAGGGATATTGTATTATTAAGTAGATGATTTAATATGGTGGGAAATAGATAACTTTTAGGAAATAGAAGAAGACTATATTCAAATAGATAAAATGTGTATTTTGAATATTAGATTCTATTATTGAGATAAGCCTGGAAATTATAAATATCAAATGTTAAATTGGAATATTGACGGGAAACTAAAAATTGGGAAAAATTTAATAACAGGATATGGATTGTTTATGAAGATTGAATGTAAAAAGTAATTGAGATATGTATATGCTAAAAATGTATTGATAAATGTAATAATGATTGAGTTGATATAATAAGAATTGTATTAGCTTAAATACGAGACAGTAGATGTTAAGGGAAAAAGAGAGGAAATATTTGATGTTGTAACTTGAGATTTGTACTAAAGATTTTGTTATTGAACTACTGATTAACCCAGCCACCGTGTTGCTTTTTAAATACTTAAATGTAAAATTGGAAAATTAATAAAATATTATTTAAAAAAAAGAAATACATATAGTTTGGAAGAAATATGAGAGAGAGAGTGTGTGAGAGAGTGAAAATTTTGACATAGAGCTTAACCCATCCTATTAGATGACATTCAGGTATAAAATCCAGAATCTGGGTAGGACAAGTTAAATGTATAAAATTGTCAAAACAGGTTTGACAGCAGTATGTGACAGAAGGATTTAAAGGTCCTAGGTGAACACTGACTGACCATGAGCAAGCAGTGTGATGCAGAACACAAAATTCCAATGCGATTTTGAGCTGCATTAAGATAAGCACTGCATCCATATCATGGTAGAAATAATTCCACTGTATTTTGCATCGGTTAGATCACACTTGAAGTACTGGGTCAAGTTCTGGTCATTGTATTTTAAAAAACAATAACATGGAGAACTTGGAGCAGTTCAGGGGGAAATAGTCAGAATGTTGAAGAATCTGAAAATCAACTCCTATGAAGGAGTATTAGTCCCCAGGAGTTGGATACTATAGAAATTTATGAACTAATTAATTTATTAAAAGAGTTGGGACATGCTTTCTTTGCAAAGGAGAAGTCTGAGGAAAGATAGGTTAGGGGAGTACAAAAATATAAAAGACTACAATTTGGAAGAGGGTTTGCTTTCTGTTAAAACAAAGAACATGACAAAAATTCAGATTGCCTCTTAGGGAAAAAAATGATAAGAGCTGTTACACATTGGAATAGTCTACAGTAGAATCCTCCCCACTGAAGATTTTTGTTAGAATAATTTGGGCTTCCAACTTGAGCTGGGACTGCGCAAGAATAAATAAAAATGAGATCCAGACAGCTGTGAGGAAAGAAGAAATATATATTCCTAAAAGCAAAGAGTTTGCCTTTAGGGGCAGCTGCACAGAAATGGGGTACAGTGGCACAGTTATATAGAGAAGTTTGTCCTAGATTTGGAAGTGTCTATGCGATGATTCTAGGATGACACTTGAGGTGTGTGCGTGTGTGTGTGTGTGTGTGTGTGTGTGTGTGTGTGTGCAGTTATGTCATCTATGGTGTTTATTCTTGTGAACATGCAGTTCCATTGGGAAACCTAATTTCATTAACTGTATTTGTGTTTACAGACCTTATCCTTAGATATGTGGATTAGGTCTTATTTGGGGATATGAGGAAGTTTGAGTAAAAGTTTTTCCCCCATTTGCTATTTTTATTTGATTAACTTGGTTTCATCTTGACTGTCAATTATCTAGTGGAGATGCTGATTTTCAGTCCATGGTGGATTCTATTAATGTTTTAAGCGAAGATAGAAACACTATAAAGAATAAAATATATTTTTATATAAAACTTCTTACAATTTTCAAAAGGAGGTGAGATCACCATGTGTCTGAATAATTAAGTGATTTACATTACACAGTGGGTTGGACTAGATGAGCTTATAACATCCCTTCTTGCTCATGCAAACCATGATTCCATAATCCTTTGGGATAAGACAACAGATCTCTTCCAGCGTAAGTGGTTTAAGGATTGAAACTTAAATCCTTAACAGAAGCAGAGATGAGTTGGTGCAATTTTTCAAGAAGAAAACACAGAAGAATGTGGCATTTTAGGAGCACTGCCAGCAAAGAGATAATGTGTCATTCATTAGGTGTGTTTTATGGTTGGGAAATTCTGAATGTTAGGCTGCAGTTCAGCTGTACAACTGTTGATGTGACAAAGTGAAAGCAACATCCTATAACATTCTTAGCATTTTAAGCTGGAATGCAGCTTATTTGATGCCTGTATTTAATATCTGAATCCCTGCCATGAACAGCAAGCTTCAACAAGACAAGGTGAAAAAGCCTGCCAAGTTAGTTTTTTGGCACTAATTCTCCAAGATGATCATAAAATGAACCAAGTTGTCTTGTCATCAATATATTCTATTTGTTCCAGCCCAGATAACCTGCAGAGTCTCCAGAAGAATATCCGGAAAGAAGATTTACAAAATCATTACCGTCAAGGTTGTTTCATTCATAAAGGATCAAAAACTAATCTGCTCTTTAGCTGCAGATAAACAGACTTGGTGGCAAACATTAAAACTGTCTTCCCTATGTAACAGTTCATCTTTCATATTTACACAAATTTGAACTTGCATATATGGTGACCTAAGCTGGATGATGTTTTAAGCCAGGGGTCTTCAAACCTGGTCCTTTTATGACTCGTGGACTTCAACTCCCAGAATTCCTCAGCCAGGCACGCTGGCTGGGGAATTCTGGGAATTGAAGTTCACAAGTCATAAAAGGGCCAAGTTTGAAGACCCCTGTTCTAAGCATTCAATCATCTTTTCAAACATGGTTTCCAGAAGATGGTGGGTTTTACTTTATTTACAAAATAAATAAAACAGAGAGGGAGGAAATAAATTTGATCTGTCTGGACAGATGGATGTAATGAAGAATCAGTCCCTTTCAATTTTCAAATGAAACATAAACTTCCAAATTAAAATATATTAATCTGTTCATGCTATATTACATTTGTTTATGTAAAGAAGATAAGCAAATTATTTTTTTAAAAAGGGCACTGTCAATATTAGAATCACAGAAACTCAGTCTGGCATTAATTTTTTTTAAGCAGGATCTCCTTCCTAGTCTTTAAGTCATCATCTTTCCTGCAATGTAAAACATATTTGTTTATGAAATTCATCTAGTATTTTGGTCACTGATGCTTTATTGCAAAGGAAAACAACAGCTGCATCCTTTTTCGGAATAAAAATACTTATAAAGGCATGTTATAGAGACTTAAACATATTTGCTCAGATATGAGTGCACAATTTCAAAAGGCTTTATTTCCCAATCAGCATGTTCTAGATACAAACAAAATCTTTAGTGCTAAAAGTAATTCCAAAAATGAAGTTTAAGGATTTGGGGTTGGTGATAAGGGGAACCATTTGAGCATCAAATTTCCATGACACTTTCAATAAGCATTCCTGCAAGTGCAGCAGTGGGATTGGGGGTTTGAAAATATGCTTGGACTGTAGCCAAAGTATAGCATAATATGAGAGATTTGTTGTACAAATTGCACAGGTCATGGAAACATAAGCTGGAAGGAACTATAAGGATCATTTAATCCTGCAATGTGCTGAAATACACATATTGCATGTATAAGGAAGCAAGAACTGGTAGATAATTCTGGTCAGAATCCGAAAGGTTCACAGGTGCAAGACACAAACATCATCCATAACAATCCAAGAGACATATGTACCAGGAGCTAATCAGCTGATCCAATTCAAAGAGCCAAGAGGCCGAGAAGAAAGCAAAGTCATACAAACACATATCCAAGATTAGTGAATTGGCCTCAATGCAGAGCTGATGGCTGGCAGTTACATGAGATGCAGGTGGCTACACTTGTTCCTGATGATTTAATGCTGAGCGATCCTTAAACATCTGAATGCCAGCCAGCTTCTGAGACTGACAACCTTATGGATCAAAGCTTCTTAGATTTGACTCCAAGCAATCAAAGTAGTCCATAACAGCACAGTTGAAGCCCTGCCTTTTTTGTGTGTGCATCAAATGGTCATCAGTTGTGCAACTATGGCCAGCATCTTCACTCCCTCCGTGAATGTCCATAGTTCCATATATTTTACTTTGAGGAAATTTTCTTTTTATGTACATACTGAAACAAAATCTAGGTTGCAGCAACCTCTACCTGTTATTTCTAGTCCTAGCCCATGTAGCTATTGAAAATATTTCTTTCCTATACAGGTAATCCTCAACTTACAAGAGTTTGTTTAGTGACCATTTGAAATTACAACAGCACTGAAAAAAGTGACTTATTGACCATTTTTCACACTTATGACCATTGCAGCATCCCTGTGGTCACATGATTGACATTCGGATGCTTGACAATTGACTCACATTGATGATGGTTGCAGTGATCCAGAGTCACGTGATCCCCTTTTGCGATCAAGCAAAGTTAATGGGGAAGCCAGATTCACTTAATAACTGTGGTATTACTTTAACAACTGCAGTGCTTCATTTAGCAAATGTGCCAAGAAAAGTTGCAAAATGGTGAAATTAACAAATGTCTCACTTAGCAACGTAAACGTTGGGCTCAGTTGTGGTCGTAAGTGGTCGACAGCTACTTATAGCTGTCTTTTATTTTCCTGGATATTTCTGTCCTTTCTGAACCTCTACAATTTCCTGCAACTATTTAGTGGAGCTTTCTACCCGTGTGATGCCATTTAAAAGTACATTATGAATAGGCTTTATATAATGGAGTAAATGTCAACAAACTGTATCAGATGGTAACAACATGATCTTTAATTCATAAATACTATAAAATGTAAATAACCTCTGTCCAGTTAGAATGATTCCCAATTAGAAGAATCAGAATTCTTAGGTTTATTTCCAATCAGTTTCAAACACTGCATCTCAGGGACATACCTTATTTTAGAGTGCACATTTTGTATTCTGGCATGCACACTATTTAAATCTGCATTGTTTAGAACAATTAATTTCATCTCTATAAGTAATGTCTTATTCCCAACATTGAGTTAACTGGTAATTCCCTTTCTCCTCAATTTCTTAGGGAAATTAAATGGCTATCAAGGAAATGGAACATCAGGTTTGAGCAAAGCAGGGGATTTCACATCATTTTTATAGCTCTTTGAAATAAACACTTATTTGTATGCGTAACTAAATTATAAAGCGTGGAAGTATATTATTATTACTTACCCGACTATTGAAATGTACAAAGGTATTACTTCCAACTGACAAAACCTAAATAATGCAGTTTCAAACACCGAAAGATTAAATTAATCTACTACTCATAAACATACCAACTTTCCCCTCAGTGTCTGCCTTGAGTAATTAAATTTTACAGCTTTTTACTTGCAGCATCTGTTTCATATTTTTGCTCTGTAGTTAAGCTACTCAATTTTGGCACTATAATAACAGCATTGAGATGGTAGCTCATGTTAGCTGTAGCAGTATTGACTCAGCAGTTATCCCTCCCTCCCTCCCTCCCTCCTTCCTTCCTTCCTTCCTTCCTTCTCCTCTGTCTCTCTGTCTCTCTCTGTCTCTGTCTCTGTCTCTCTCTCTCTCCCTCTCTCTCTCTCTCACACACACACACATACACACACACACAAACACTTTTTCCCAGTTGCTCTCATATTATTAATGAAAATGTGCCATGTGTAATGTGAGTGCCAAGTTTTAGAATTTCAAAAATAGGATTCTTGGCAACAATTGTTTCTTTTTTCAATATGTTTGATGAAGGGTACATTGAAAACCTAACTAATCCTTACTTGGTGTTGCTAGTGAAACATCTGTTGGAATCTGTCCAGCTCTTGCACTAGGAGTAGGTCTTCCCTTAGGTATAGAGATTGGCTGGTTGACTGTGGGCCAGTCACTTTCTCTCTCTCTTAGATTGAGAAGATGAAAAATATCAGTGAAGAGTTGCTTGATAGTGAGACAAATATTTTTACACAAGATGCCCTAAAAGACTTCTTACTTTTTCCAAAGTAGGAAGAAAACAGAATCCGCCCATGATCATAAGAAAATCCAGCCAATTTTGTATCATTATCCTATCTACTATGGCCTGGCTCTTGTTTATACCTAACATTTTAAAAGCAGCTCCTGGCCATCACAACACTGATATAGAATGGCTTTAGATGCGTAGCAATAAATACATGAAGACTAAAAACCTAATATGGTTGAGCTCCCACCATTGCTAATACTGAGCAATTGTTAGAAACGTTGTAGTCTTCCTGGAGTAAACTGATGAAATGTATCTCATATTTCTTCTCCCACAATATTGTGTGGAATATTGTTAAGAGGCAATCTCTGCACGTCCCTCCCTTTTTTATTGCTATCGTTGAATGTCTTTGTTAAGAAAACAAAGGAAAATGTATTTTGTACAACAAATGACAACTCAGTGACTAATGTACTTGAGTACTTGTGTAAGAACTTTCCACATGCCTAGGTGTATATCATCCCACACTGCATTAATGTCACCCTTTTGTACTTTAAACATTTACCCTTTCTTTTGATCTGTTTTGTCACTGTGTTTCAAGAAATAAAACATATCCTTGAGTTTTCAGGTTAATTCTGCTATGTGTATGAATATCTCTCACATGCAGGTGTAAAGTATGAAGGTTTTCTTCTTATTTTTTTTCCTGTATGTGTCTTCCTCACTCCCTTTCTCTACCACCACCTCTTCCATTTTATCTTTTGTCCCCCCCCCTTTGCTCTTCTTTTGTTTTATTTTTCTTCATTTTTCTTCATTTCTTTTCTTCCTCTTTAAATATTTGTATAAAGTTGAGGGAGTAACTGAAGAAGATGGGGATGAATGCACAAAATAAATGGAGTCTTCCTTTTGATTCTTCTCTTCTAGAAAATCCAAGGAGTTGAAGCTTTTTTTTAAAAAAAAATTGATAATAGAATCTGTTTTGATTTCACTTTAGATAAGGAAAGAATATGTGTTTTTGAAAACAAAATAAAAATGTTTAGTTAGCAGGATAGTAAATAATTGTTGCAACTTTTTATCATATTGGTGATTCAGTAGAAATATATTCAGAAGATGTTTCCTTGCCTTTTTTAGGACATCAATAATTTGTTGAGACAGCATGGAACAAGAACAGCTTAACATGTAAGCTGACAAATGAACTATTAAGATTCTTATTAAATATATTGCTGTTTCCTATTTTATTCACAGTAGACTAAATTTTGTTAATCATGTATTCACTACACTTCCTGATGCTGAAAAATTTTCTTTTCATGCAGAAAAAGTGAACTCCTTTTTAATGTTAGCTCATATTTAATAAGAAGTAAAGATTCTGTCAAAACCTGAAACTGATGAATCACACATCCCAAAATATACATGTTGCGATGAATAAGAAAATTTTCAAAGCTGATCTCCTCTAATTAAAAGTGCTTTTCTTAGAAAAAGCAAAAGATCTGCATAACATTTGTCATGTCTGCTTCCTTGGATTTAATCAGATATGGTGAGCAAAACAGGTGGATTTTTTCCTTTTGGGCACATTTTTTTAAAAATAAGTAGAACATTGTCATGAATACAGCCTTGTGATTTTTGTTGAAAAAAGTACCAAATCACAGGGCCCTGGGCATTATATGAATCTTGTGAAAGTAATTAATATCACTACAATAATAGCTAATAGAACCCTCTGAAACATATACCAAAATGAATATTAATGCAAGGGTTGCAAAAGCTATTAGAAAAGAAACTGGAAAGGAATGCAGGTTTTAGAAAATACTGAAAATAAACACTTGTTTTATTTGTTTAATTATAAAGTGGATGTAATATGTGCCTACTGCAGCTGGAAATTACTTTGAATTTTGTGAGATTCAAATTTTTTGTTAGATAACAGCTGAGAGTGACCAGACAGATATATAGAATATGCTTGTTTATAGAACACTGAGGAACAATTATCTCATTTTCTCATTTTGGACTACTATGGCCTACAACTCATAAATAGCATCAGGAGATCTGGTTTTTTATACACAAGCACCTATAACCCCTCCCCTGCCCCCAAAGATTTGATGCCAAAATTGTGTAAGAAAAAACTACATTATAGCTCCCCCCCTTTGTATAGATAAACAGTTAAATAGATGTGCCAGGATCATACTATGCATCTGACCCACCTCCACAGTTCCAAAACAAGAAATAAATGGCTGAGGATTTGAGGTCCATCTGATTTGGTGACATCTCTGCATTACTACCTCATTTCTACTACTACCATAGAATCTGGGGGGAGGGAATAGTAAATGAAAAAAATGTGATGCCATACCACAAAAAGAATCCCAGTCTCTACTCTAAGATGCCATGGGACCATGATGATACGATAAAACCCTTACATCGGTAAGCTGGATGGAAGTGTTCAACTGATCTGACTAGGATTCTATTCAGAGTCAGAAATAAGACAGAAATAAGAGAACATTAAAATCCCCATTTTATTGCTAATGCCTGAAATAAAGGACAAGATCCCTCCAAAGTCAGTACTCCTATGGGTCAGAGAGCAATGAAGGGCTGGGAATAAGCACTGTGATATCTCTTATAGCAGAAGGGGTGCAATATCAAAAGATACTGCTGTACAGAGTTCAATTTTCTGACTGGACTACAATATTATGTCAATCTATTATCTAACACTAATGAGAATGAAATATTTTATCTGGAGGTTTAAAAACATAGACTTCTAACTGCAACTGGAGCTAAGTTTAACATTTACTTTGTTATCTTAAGAGGATTATTGGTTTCCCCTTCCAATTCCCTCTGTTCACCTCCCCACACCTCCCCTGGATGCTGCTTGTCTGACATAAAAGATGCTGTTCAGTCTTTCTGTGCTACTGATTTTCTTTTCAGCTCCTTCTTACCTGTTGTTAACCTGGATTTTAAGACAAAGCACTGGGGTTCATATAAAAAGGAAGCATGTGCTTATTGACAACTTGCTTCAAAATCTCCTGGCAATTGTGGCTTTTCTTTTGAAAATGTGAACAATTTAATCAAGTGCTAAGATATACTGTTTGGGTCCCAGCATCAGAGTAGCTATTACAGTCTGTCAAAAGTTATTGCATGCAATGGTCTAAAGTCTGACATACCCTCATCACATTGTTGCTCTTTCTAAAATGATTTCAGATTTGAATCAATTTCCCTCAATGTAAGTAAAGGCTTTAGATTATATTATTTTCCAAACTACACTTTAGTGTCTATCAAAGGGTAGAGTTCAAAGTTTGCATATGGAAACTGATACTGTCCCACAAGAACGGTCACTAAAGGACATGCAGGGGACAGAGCAAAAGGAAGGAAGACCTCTAGAACCATGAGTCTAGAAAACCTCACTGCCAGTCCAGAAATGAAGTAAAGGAACTCAGACTGGGAGGTTGCTATGCAACAGAGAGGCTGGTACAACAGCAATATTCCCAACCAGTCTCTAGAGGCCAACTTAAATGAACTTAATGAACAGAATCTTACATATGTTGACCTGTAGTGCAATGGCCCTGAAAGCCATAAGGAATTCCTGATCACAATTGCCACTGTCAACTGTCTGACTAGCGAACTCAAAATCAAGGAATCTTCAAGGCTTTGAAGCACCATAAAAGATAAACTTTATTGAATACACATCTCGGAATTGAAGAAGCAAAACCACTTCTGGTTTTCCCATGCAAAAGTTTGCTTAGTTAACAATTTGTTGTTGTTAATTGTGAAGTCATGTCCGACCCATCGCGACCCCATGGACAATGTTCCTCCAGGCCTTCCTGTTCTCTACCATCTTCTGGAGTCCATTTAAATTCACGCCTACTGCTTCAGTGACTCCATCCAGCCACTTCATTCTCTGTCGTCCCCTTCTTCTATTGCCCTCGATCTTTCCCAGCATTAGGCCCTTCTCCAGTGAGTCCTTCCTTCTCATTAGGTGGCCAAAGTATTTGAGTTTCAACTTCAGGATCTGGCCTTCTAAAGAGCAGTCGGGGTTGATCTCTTCTAGGACTGACTGGTTTGAATGCCTTGCAGTCCCCACCCACCGGGTGTTCATGTTGCCCAATCATATGTCTTTGATTTATTACGGGAATGGTCCACTTCTCTGTCTGGCACCTGCATTAGTGACCTTGGCATTTTTGTAGGCTCTCCCAGTCTGTGGACGGCTTCCTAGAATCCCATTTCCTCCCCAAGCTTTCTACCCCTCCTCCCTGTTTCTATAACAAGTTGAGTAGCAATAGAAGTTATCAGCCATCTTAGCAATTCAACCTTGACAGCCACATCCCCATCTCAGCCCTGGAGACTTAGCTGGTGACATAGCTGAAAACCTGCTGGACATATCTCCAAAAGGGTTATTCCCTTGTTCCAGAGCCAATCATGTCATGGTGTATCATGCTAGGTTGCCCCTCTCGTCAGCCACTGAAAGTCATTTAAAATTATTATTATTATTATTATTATTATTATTATTATTATTATTATTATTATTATTATTATTATTCATCGCACAGTCAGCCAGATGTTCAGACTGGATTTGGCATTTTTGTCTACCTATCGAGTCCTTACCAAGGATCTGGGATAGGCAGATGTGGATGTTTGATGGTATTACAGATATCGTTGCAGGATGGAAGCTGTTCCTAGTAAGGCCGCCTTTTGCAATTGACTGATGGCAAATTTGACAATGCCAATGGTGTTCAAGTGGTGCTCCAGTTGCACCCTAGGCACCTATTACTATTGGTACTACACCTGCTTGCCTTTGCTACAGTTGTTCTATTTCTATTCATAGGTATTTTGTTATCTTCTCCAGTTCTTTCTTTTCTATTCTGCTGTCTCCAGGCATTGCCAGGTCCAGTATCCAGACTTTTTTGTCTTTCTTATCGACAATTATTAAGTCTGGGGTGTTATGTGGCAGGTGCTTGTCTGTCTGAATTCTCAAATCCCAGAGCAATTTAACTTTTTCATTTTTTACAACTTTCTCTATTTTATGATCCCACCAGTTCTTGCTTACAGGCAAATGATATTTCTTGCAGATCTTCCAATGCACCATTGTTGCTACTTCGTCATGCCACTGCTTGTAGTCAGTCTGTATGATCTTCTTGCAGCAATTTACCAAGTGGTCCACTGTTTCTTCAGCTTCTTTGTATAGGTGGCACTGTCTGTTGCTGTCTTCTCAATTTTAACTTTGTATGCATTTGTCTTTAAGGCTTGGTCTTGTGCAGCCAGAATTTGTCCCTCCGTCTCTTTCTTCAACTTTCTTGCTCTTAGCCATTGCCAGGTCTTGTTATTATCTGCTTTCCCAGCTATTTTTTTTTTAATGTACTGGCCACGTAGTGCTTTGTTTTCCCATGCCTCCATTCTGTTCTTCATTTGGTCTTGTAGACCAGTTTGGTCTCTCCAGTAGTAAGTAAGCCTTCCTGATATACTAACTTCAATGCATCTTCATCATTGTCTTTCAGATATCCTTCCAAAGCCATTTTTTCTTCTTCAACCATCTGATATACTTGCAACATTCCATGCCCCCCTAATTGCCTTGGTAAATAGAGTCTGTCAAGGTCACTGCATGAGTGAAGGGCATGATTCATTGTCATTATTTTTCTGATCTTCCTATCCATTGCTTTTAGTTCTGCTTGAGTCCAGTCCACTATTCCAGCTGTGTATCTAATGACTAGAATTGCTCAGGTGTTGATTACCTTCATGGTATTTCCTCCATTGAGTTTGGATTTTAAGATCTTTTTCACTCTCTTGATGTATTCACCTCTAATCTTTTTCTTGACTTCAGTATGCTTTATGTTTTCAGCTTGAAGGATATCCAGGTATTTGTAGCAATCTTCCTCATCCAGACTCTTAATAATATTTTTATGGGGCATCTTGATTCCTTTAGTTTTCACTATTTTTCCTTGTTTGATAGTGAGTGTGGCACATTTGTCCAAGCCAAACTCCATTGCAATATCTTGGCTACATATACGGACAGTGTTGAGCAGTCATTCTATTTCAGATGATGTTTTTTCATACAGCTTCAGATCATCCATGTAAAGCAGGTGGGATAGTCTGGCAGATGTTTTTGATGTTTGATAGCCATGTCCTGAGTTATTCAGTATTGTTGACAGAGGAAACAGTCCAATAACAAATAGCAATGGTGATAGTGAATATCCTTGAAATATTCCTCTCTTGATATTAACCTCTCCCAGTCTCTCACCATTGACCTGCAACTGTGTCTTCCATTGTGCCATCGATCTTTGCACAAACTTTCTGATGTTTCTACTGACTCCTGTTATTTCTAGGCATTTGATTATCCAGTCATGTGGCAAAGAGTCAAATGCCTTTTTGTAGTCACTCCAGGTTGGTCTTTCTTCGCTTGCAGTTTTCCAAGATCATTTTGTCTATTAGGAGTTGATCTGCTATTGGGGCAGTTTCCTTTCTGCTCAGGTGGAAAGAGATTGTTTTCAAGTAGATGCTGTTGGACTCCATCAGCTACCACACATCATCATCATCATCATCATCATCATCATCATCATCATCATCATCATCATTATTATTATTATTATTATTATGGAAGGTTATATCTGAATGAAATAATCTATTTGAAGAAGAGAGACATGCACTAACAGAACACACACAAAGACAAACAAACACATATATAAATAAATAAATTGCACTTCAGAAGATTAAGAAAGATTCAGCATACAAATATTAAACATTGGAAATATGGAGAGACTGGATTAATTGTCAGTGAACCTATGACAAAGCTAGCAGAGTGGAAAAGCTGTAATCAAAAATATATTATATTATGTTTCTACATTTGAATGTTTGGGTAATTTTTCCAAGCTATTGGGGGTGAACTGACAAAAAATGGATAATTATTTTAAGTTTTGTTAGAATAGAAGTTGATCTAATATGGATTTCTGCCAATTGTTGAATTGTATAAGACAGAAACAGCCTCACCATACATCTAATCAATCAACACATTTAACAGACAAATTGAGGGTTCTAATGTTCCCATTGGATGATATACATGTTTGTTTGTTTTTTTTTAAAAAACCACTCTATTCCCTCCATATCAGTTACTTCAGGCATTACTTTTGTTGGCCCAAGTTCTTTGAGCATCAAGGTAGACTGGGAGAAAACTACCTTAAAATAGGTAAAACAAACAGCAGATTGCAACCACACACTAGCCCTCCTTGTCTCTAAAGTGATAATATAAGATCATAGTGATATTGCTGGTTTCTATGAATCCAGTGTCAGTCCTTGCAATTGGAAGCTTTCATATTTCAGACTGTAACCCACAAAACCTTTCACTCCAGGAGTCTTAATAGTTCATTTAACTCTATAAAAGAGAACCTTATGTTTGGATTAGATAGGGATGTGTAATATACATTAATAATATGAATAATATCTGGCATGGCTGTTTCAGGTCTGCTTAAGCTCTAAATAGTTTAAGTGTAATATAGTGAATATTGAACTTAGGGAACCAAGCCATGGAAATCAAATCAAGATATAGAGTGGAAGGATTGAAATACATTGTTTTTTTAAAGGAAAAGAAAACAATACAGGAAGTATTAGCTTTGGGGGCAGATTTATGGAGTTTACATTCATTTTGTGGGGAGGAGGTTATGTTTTAAAGCTGATCTGTGAGTAATAACTCAATAACACAGCATTGTGAGTTCGACTTGTCCACAGGTCAGCAGAAAGAAATTCTTTATGGAGTGATTTCCCCCCTTTTTTTTTCACTGCAAGTTATTGTCCAGGTGGTACAAAATAGGCCCATAATACTTTTGGGGGACTTGTAAAGATTTGCATTTTTGGTGAGATCTTTTCCATGTTATAAGAATGTTCTATTTCATGTCTATAATGTATTTTATTATGCACATTACCATAAAATGCTATTGGTGGGGAAAGGGCTTACCTTTTGCACAATAAAATGTATAAAAATGCAGTACCAAACTGTAATCTAAACATCAATAACATGACAAAAATAACTCTACTCACCCAACAACAAATTTGGACCTAATATTTGTTTGACTTAGATCATATGGTCTATATTTTTATACTGTCATGTCCTAACAAATCATTTCTTCTGATGCCAGGATCAGATAAAAATCATTAAATTCTCATCCTATCTAGATGAGCTGACAGATTTCATTTAGTCTAATGCTGTTTTCACCATTCTATTTAATCTGCTGAATGACATTCAGTAGCATTCCAGTTAGAAATGCCATTTAATGAAATGAAATCAAACAAACAGCCAGAGCTCATGTTTCACCCATGTGGGAAGGGAAGGGAAATGCTGGAGGGAAAAAGTGCTGGAACCCAGTTTATTTTATATATTGGGGGGAAATGCAGACCTTGTGATAAAAAGGCCAAACTATTCACAGAACTTATTAACAGAAACAAGTAAAGTGGGATATATATTACCGAGAGAGGAAATAACTTCTGCATAAAATACATCCCTAATCTAGCAATGTAGTATGCTGGCAACAATATTGTGGCACCAAGAATTTGAAAATACATCCAAACTAAGTGATGGCCAGAATGTTCCAGACACTACTTATTGGAAATTAACCTTGAACATTATTCCTGTGAGTAGGGTAGTGAATAGTAGGGCCCAACTATATGCACTAATTCTTCTGCAACTTCCCTTAGGCTACTTAAAGAGTTGTCCTACATTTTTCATTTTGCTGCTCTTGTTAATCCTGGAAAAAAAATCTCTTCTCAGTTTCTTCATTCTTTCTAAATGTCTAATTTATTTTACAAGAACCAGATCAACTAGCCTTACTTTGTTGGGTTGGCATTTTGAAGTAGGCTTCTACTTCTTAATTCAGATACTAGCTCACCTCTTGCTTTCATGGACTTTCTGGACTGTGGTAGTCTCATCTGCAAGAAAGGCAATTCTCCAGAAAATCACATATTTTGATTGCTTCTCTGTACATGGATTTCTTAGCAAGCAGTTTCTAACGCTGTTGGCTTTAGATCAGATATTAACACAAATAAAGTTGTCTTATACTGAATATGAAAAAAATATCCTTTCCTACAATCGAGAAGGCTCTTTAGTGTTGTTGTTTTTTAAATAATAATAATAATAATAATAATAATAATAATAATAATAATAATAGCACTTATTGCTACCATAGTATTTTATCATTGATCCTGTTGGTCTTAGAAAATCTTTGGAATTTCTGATTGCAGTAAGCAGGTACTGTGTGTCCCCCAAAATAAGATCGGGTCTTATATTAATTTTTGCTCCAAAAGACGTGTTAGGGCTTATTTTTTGGTTAGGTCTTATTTTGGGGAAAATACGGTACTAAATGCATCTGTCTGGCTGACAATCTTAACTGGGCCTTTCTTTTTGGGGTAGGGCTTATATTACAAGCATCCTGAAAAATCATGCTAGGGCTTATTTTCCGGTTGGGTCTTATTTTGGGGAAAACATGGTATGCACATGAGAAGGCATTTCTAACAAAGAATCTAACAATAGGGCTTGTCTCAGAGCTGTTGTGGTTTTTATTTATATCTAACTTTCCTGTCTAGAAATCTCTTGGAAAGCATTCAGTGCTAGGCAGAGAAATTCCCCAGCATTTTTTTTAAAATCAGGTCTCCTTCAGTTTAATGAAAGAAATTTTGCTTAGACATTCATCAAAAGAGAAGAGAAATGTGAAGAGATTTTAATTAATTGAGCCTGATGTGTTTACAGTTATTTACTGCTGAAGTAGCCAAAGGATAAGTATGGATATCCTATTTTTGACTGTACAATCATCTCTCCTGCAGCCAGCAGCAATCTTGGCTTTCCATATTTCAGTTAAATTCAGAAGGAGGGTCTCATGAAGAAATCCCTCCTGTTGGAATTTTTCACTAGTGGAATCTTAATAAGGTAGAATCCTATCCTGGAGAAAATAATGGAGATTTTTACACTTCCCTCAGAAAAAAATATTAGAGAAAGCTACCCCCCAATGTTTGCTGGAGAACTACAAAAGAACTACTTGAGTCCAATTTTTTTGTGTTTGTAGATTAAAAGCAAAAAATAGTTTATAGAATATGTATTCTAGCTTAAAAGAAGCACAAACACATTATTCCTGTCACTAGGTCTTTTTTTAAGGGCAATAACATCCTTATAATGCATTATTTAGCTTTTGTCACACACCCCTCTGTCTAGCTATTCAAATTTTCCCAAACTCAAAAGTCTCATGCCTTATCTTTTGTCATTCTTTGATTATTTTAAGGAAGAGAAATCTTTATCTTGGCAGGCAGTTCCCTTATCCAGCTGTAACTTTTCTATTTAGACCACCACTGCTTAATCTGACTGGCTATGACTGGTCAGATTTCCTTATGCATTATTTAACTCAGACAGTCTCACATATTAGGACCCAAGGATTTCATTTGATGTTTGAATGATATACCAAGAACTACATATCAAAAACTGGGTAGAACCAAAACAGAGCTATGGTTTTCAGCTAGGACAAAAAACAAATGTTGATCAAATTTTATTTCAACTATCATTAAATTAATCTTTACTTCAATTGCTCCCTGAGCATATATCATTCCCTTTCTGTATCATTAAGCATTGCAATTTGTTAACATATTTTAAGGGGGTTCTTGGGCCTATGGAGAACTACAGACACTCGCAGACACCACTAGAAAACTACAACATTACATTACATTACATTCAAATTGAGGCACTTGTCATGATGTCTTACAAGGTTTGAAATTCCTTAGTAGTAGTCGCTCAGTGCCAAATCTGGGCTATAGGGGTGTGTGTGATCAAAAACATCCCAATGAAACTGCTTCAAAAGTTCTTGGGTGCTTCTAGCGGTATGTGGGTGAGTATTATCATGAACCAACACCACACAGTCAGCATGCCCCGATGCTTGTTATGGATGACTCATCTGAGTTTTCGTAACGTTTCATAGTAAACTTCTGAATTGATAGTGGAACCATGCTCCATGAACTTCACTAGCAGTATTCCTTTGGCATCTTCACATTTGGCGGGATTTTCTATGGCACCACTTCCAGTGTGATGTTGGTTTATGATAATGCTCACTCGCACATCGGTAGACTCACCCAAGAACTTTTGAAGCAGTTCCATTGGGATGTTTTTGATCACACACACACCCCGTAGCCCAGATTTGGCACCTAGTGACTACTACTAAGGAACTTCAAACCTTGTAAGACGTTACAACAAATGCCTCAATTTGAATGGCGGTTATGTCAAAAAGTAATGTAATGTTGTAGTTTTGTCTGTGAGTGTCTGTCATTGATAACCAAATGGAGGTTTATTTCTCAATTGCTCTCATATGCTCAGGGAGCAATTGAAGTAAAGATTTATTTAATGATAATTTAATGATAGTCCAACTTCCAGTCTTCAGGATCTTAAACCAAGAGTGCCAAGCTAAGGCTGCATATTGATATAGATATGGATAATTTACTTTTTGATCTTATAAAAACCTGATTGGATATATGTCTTCATTGGGAAGAAGTACAGAAATACTTTAAATATGTAAGGATGGATGGATGATGTAGCTATAACATTGTCATGTTATTGCAATTAGTTAGGATACGAGAGTAAAAATCAGCAGATATATATTCAAGTCTTCTTTAACCACTGAGACCCACTGAGTAAGTAAGGGATCCCTGATTCCAACCTACTTCACAAAGCTGTGGTTGTGAGGCTATAGCTGGAGGAGATGTAAATGAAGACTCAAAGGCCAAAAGCATCCAAAAAGGTTAAATCATGGCAACTGGACCATGTTTAATAAACTTTGGTTCAATTGCCAAAATTGGAGATGTTTGGCATTTTGTACTCTGGGATGAATACTGGAGTGTGTACATTTATAAAGCAAAGTAATAATCATTGGGTAAAGCAAACAACATTAAATCCCTGTGCTCTGTTATGTCAACTCTTCTTGTAGTAGCAGCCTGGTTTCAATTACTCTGCTGTAATGTCACCTTTGCCTATTATCATACAGAAGTTAAATGTTATACTCTTACATAATTTCAACACCTGCCATGTTAGTACCTATACGGGCCTTTTATAAGAGAGAGGAGTTCATGGGAAAAAGAAAAGATTATAAAAGGAAATGAGAATGGCATCAAATAGGAACGACCATAGACAGCAGTAACTGGCTTAAATTAATAAACTGTTTTCTCGCTGTTTACAGGAAAAGAATATGCCATCTAGAATTATGGGGAGAAAATATGACAAGTGGAAAAGAAATTGAAATTTAATTTAAACTCCAAGCAAATTGTTTCACTGGAATACACAGGACTTTAGGGCACCCTATAAAACCTTTATTACTGAATATATATGCAGAGGGACAGGCAGCAGCAACAATAGCAAACCTCAAGGACACCATTGCATCAGAGGAAGTTTTTGTGTGGTTAACTGCAGAGTTCTGAGGAAGGAGAGAATCACAAAGTTAGAATTGTGTTTTGAAAAAAAAAGTACTTGAATAGACTAATCTGAAGACATGGTCTTACTAGGATGATTATCCACTGAATTCAGAACTGGTCTAGCCAGTGTACAGAACTGAGGCTCTTTTGGGAGTTGCAAAATGACAACTCCTGCAGTACTGATCATGCTAGTTAGCCCAAGTATTAGAGAAGAAAAGGGCAGAAACTGTGTGGCTACAAAAATGACAGTGGCACATCAAACAGGGCATGCTGTCCCGAATCACAGCCTTATGAACTTGCTGACTATGCCAGGTTATGGGGAAAATGTCCATTTAAATAAGGAACCAAAGCATAAAAGATGCATCAAAGTATATTTTATTGACATCCACAACTATAGTTATCACTGGGTTTCTGGCCAAAAGAATCCCATAGACCCCCCAGTTAAAACAAAGTTATAATTATAACCCCCACCCAAGAATCATACATAGGAATGATAAAGCATTCTTCTTCTTCTTCTTCTTCTTCTTCTTCTTCTTCTTCTTCTTCTTCTTCTTCTTCTTCTTCTTCTTCTTCTTCTTCTTCTTCTTCTTCTTCTTCTTCTTCTTCTTCTTCTTCTTCTTCTTCTTCTTCTTCTACTTCTCCTCCTCCTCCTCCTCCTCCTCCTCCTCCTCCTTCTCCTTCTCCTTCTTCTCTCTCTCTCTTTCTTTTTATCTTAATCTCTTAATTTGGGGTAGTGTAAGGGTGACTGGATGGAGCTGAGCATTAACTGGCTAGAATCCTTCCTGATCCCTATGAGGAGTTCACAGCAGATATTTTTTTTCTTTGCATGCTGAGAGAGAAACATCTGCCTCTAACTAGGATTGAACTCTCAACCTTCCAAGTGGGAGGTGACGCCTTCACACTAGGCCACCATGCTGCACAGGAATGATAAAGCAATGTAAATCATAAACTGCCCTTTACAGCTGGAATCTAGATTTGATAACACTATGGGATGACCTTACTCTGGGCTGTTCAAGAATGTCTAAATTCCTTACTACTAATGGGACTCCATCATTGTTCTACCCCCTGCACCTCCATACTGATAGTAGCATGATGCACTATAAACAGTGACTTTTCATTATGCCCATATATTGATTCCTTTCATACAAAAGACAACACTCAAAATTCTCTTATCTGTCTTCTCTGCTTCCAGGGTCATAAGTGGGTTTGCTTGCTTCGTTTTCTGTTTTTTGCCATGTGCATATTTACCCTCCACATTATGCCCCCATCAGACTATGATATAGTACAGTCTCAACATCCTCACAATGCTACATTAAAAAAAGAAAGCATAGTATTTCATATATATTCAACTAATATTATGTCAAACAGAAGAATCAAGAAATGCTTAGGGTAAAAGTGCCAGTTCCTATTGTACCAGACAAGTTTATGTTCCTTTGAATGTATGATTTAATCGATGTAATTAACATACAAGCATATCATGCTGTATACTTTCATCAAGGCTCTACGGTACAGTATTAAACAATTCCTGAAGATGGCAATTACTTTGGCTAATAACTTGTATCTGCATGAGAGACCATGAACATGAAATTACTCTCTCACTTGCTGCATTGCCTCAAGGATGTTGAGATCTGAGATAACTGCAACTGATCTACAATTCTTTATTTGCTGAAACAAATGTCAAGAATTGGTTTAGCAATTCTTACTCCATTTCAGACATATCAGCGGTTTTATCTCAACAGAGAGTAGAACTAGCGCTGATAGCTCCTGTGGCATTTCCACTTGTGACAATTTGCGCTTTCACGTAAAGAGGTATAATGTAAGTCACCTCATAGCCATTCAGGGATAGGAGTGGCAGATTTCTAAATTGTTTTGTGGATCTCCTGAAGCCAAGTACATCTTAACAGTGAAAAAGATGGCAATTGACAGACATGATGCTGCCGAATGACTATCCAGTGAAGCATTCGTGCAAATGAGAATTCTATTCATATTAGAATCACAGCATTCTTTTTTTTTTAGGGGGTGGTGGTACAAATGGTTCCTTCCAAACATTCTTTTCAATGCTGTTTCTCAACCCATATCCCAGTCCTGAGAGTTCTTGGTTTGGAGAACTGCATTTTTTGAAAATGGACAAGGAATTCACTTGAATGAAATTCTGAATTTTCTTGTTATATAGCTATTATAGGTCATAACTGTAAAGGATGAAATCTATATACCATTGAAATTTTCATTCATGTAATTTTTAACTGGGTGAAATGTTATAGGGCAACAGTTTTTGAATCAAGCTACATCAAATGGTCTGTGGCACTGAAGCAGCCATATTTCATTTCCTCAAGAGTTAGGGGTTCTGGATTTTTGACAAATCTTGTCAATTAGCACATTTGAAGTATCTTGATTAAAAAATGATATGCCTATGATGCAGAGTTTCACACAGTACAAGGTCATGACAATGAAAGTTTTAGTAGTATATAGATTTCTCTTGGCAGAATTCTAGTACCTCGTGATATGTTAACTGTTTTTGTTTGCATATTATTTCTCATCTATAAAATGATTTTTGTGCAAAGAGCCAGAAAGATGTTTCAGACACAACCTAGGTTTGTATCTGTTCCATATTCTCAGTATGGTACACCTAATGATTTTGACTGATGACAATCATTTTTTGATAATGATAATGATTTTTAAAGTCCACATTAACTTGACTTTGTTGAATCATAAATATCTATGCCACCCAAATTTCAGATTATGTCCTTCTAATGACAAGAGCCTTCTGTTTCTCAGTAATATCCACTTTTTCATCCAAACCAAACAATAAGCTGCAAAATATGGTTTCAAATTGAGTAAACCCAATCCTCCTCTTTCCTTTACAAGATTTAACACCATAGATTTAACTCATGGTTGTACCCTAATATTATGGAAGGAGGAATATGCATTTTATTCCTTCTGTATCTCTATATTTTAGTCATGTTTCTAAACAAATCCACAAAACAAAAGGAAAATGCATATGACATGTTCTTTTTTCCAATTTTGAAAGTATTTCAATTTTATTTATATAGACCATTTTATAGCAAACAATTTAGAGCAAACAAACTGATCAAGTTTTCATCTCTTAATAACTACAGATATTAAGAGAAAGACTTAATTCTTAGCATTATTCAATGCAGATGAGGATGGCAAAGCTTGAAGCTGCTCATTAGTTCTCCAATACTTTCTTTCTAGAATATAAATGAACTTAATGGTGTTATTTTACAGAATCTCTGAGGGACTTAACATAATGGCCTCTGACCACTATGGCAGCATAGCATTGTCACATTCCAAGCTCTCAAGAACAGGGAAGTCAGCTTTAATTATTTTATCTCATTGTCTTTATAAAATGTTACACAAAATGGAAAAGATTACTGCCTGGACGTTAGATGTCAGATCAATATCCATAATAGTATGCAGAATATAAAACCTAATCTTAAGAGAAAAGAACTGGAGCATTCCAAATTAACTTTGCTATGTATTTAAATCTATGGTACATTGACTTTAATAATCCCACTGTTCTGCTCATCACAATAGCCTGTTCCAGACCTCAGCCAAAACTCAGAATTTTTCAGGAGACATTTTTTTTTGTAATACCAATGAAGTATTTCAGTTTTGTATTGATTTCTCACATTCTTAGTGAATCAGTTGGGTGCTTACTCTTGATCTGAACAAACAAACCCAATTAGCATTGTGACAGTTTCCTGCATCATGTCATGGAACAGTTATCCATGTAATTAAAGGAAGGATATAACCAATATCACAAATTCTGAACAATATTGGAGAATGGGAAAGGGTATATGTGCTCTATAATACAGATGTGTCAAGGAATGGAATATTTTTTGAAAAATCCAGAACATAATAAACTTCATTATGGATTATGCCATTCCAAGAGTGATCTGGCAGTTTCCAGAAGTCAAACCACTGAACAGGAAGCATCTTAAGGTGTTCCAGACCTGATGTTTTAGATGAATATGGTTATCTTGGAGCTGGACTAATCTCAGAGCATTTTGAGCAAAATTAGCTTGGAATATTTATTTCCCCATGTGTTGAACATTATCCAAAATGGCATAATTCAAAGTCTATTCCCAGAGGGAACCAGACAGTCTAAGCTTCTCTACAATTTCCCATCCTTTTATAATAAGTTTTGTATATTTGTAAAGTTTAGGATGTAAGCAGTGGTGGGATTCAAATATGTGAACAACCGGTTCTCTATGTGGATGCCGTTTCCGGAGGTCCATTCTGGGCCTGGGCCACAAAGAAATAGCTACTGGTTCTGCCAAAGTGGTACGAACTGGATGAATCCCACCACTGGATGTAAGTGGCAGCTATCATACAGAAATTAGTAAAAAAAACACATTAAAACTGAGAAAAGACATTAGCAAAAGGTAGTTATAAATAGATGCCTTTGGTGGACTTTTTACAAGAAATAGAAAACAAATTATGATATATGGGTTCAATGATTGTTGAAAACTGTTGACTATTTGAAAAATGGATACTATAGCATAGTTTTGAACTAAGGGTTGAGTTTAAGCTTTACTTACATCTTTTGTGAAAGAAGTTGGAAGTCACTTTCATTTTATACTTTTTTTTGCTTTTTTTGTGCACTCCTATCCACTATCTTTCTCACCATTGTTTCTATCTACCCCTCTTTCTGCCTATTTATGCTTGTTAGATTTTTATCTTTACGTTCTATAAAAGTCTTCATGAAGTTATATTTAAAAAAATTGTTAATGTTGAACAATATTTAGTTCTGTTAAAGCAAGTTTGAACTTACTAGGCATTTGTCATATACTCATATAGAAAAGCTTCTGTTTGCCACCCACAATATAAACACAACTAAAATTATTTCTTTAGCTCTAGAATAGAGCTGATGTATATTATGCAACAGTTTCTAATAATCAAATAAACCTAACAATTAATTCTACATGCCTAATGGATATTTGAATATGTGGGATTGTTCTAGCCTATTATGGACAAATGGCAAATAATTTCAAATATGGATTTCAAACAAATTATAACTTTTCTGAAATTCCAGCAAAAATAATAAAATTATTTAGCAAAATGGAATGGATTGCCCTTTTGATTTTTAGCTACTTATAACAAAATTTTATATTTATGACAAATATTTTCTCTTGCTTAGATCTTTCTTGGGCTATATAGCTAGATTCAAGGTTTTGTTTCTTTCAGAAATATTGAAATATGAAGGAAAGGGGCATAAAAAAGTGTGATCTAACATAGACTTTCTTGTTTACAAAGAAAAATGGATTATTATGTAAATCTCACTCTAAAAGTTATTAAGGTTAGAGAACAAAAAAAATATTCATTGGCTATCTAAAAAAAAACCCTGACCAGAGTTGAATCTGCTTATAGTATTCTGACGGGAAATAACTAGGAAATCCAAGCTATATAGAGAAGTTGAAAAAAAAATCACCAGATCAAGGCAATAGCTAACCATTTCATACTATTAGTGAGAAAAATTATATATAGTCACTAAGATGTTGATCTTGATTCAATAAGGTCTTTTTAAAAGAGGATGCTGTTAAAAACTATAATAATCTTATATGTCATCAGTGTCAACACAGTTATTTAAGTGTCACAGAAGAGCCAATTATAGAGGAAACAAGAACTCTTTGAAAGTAGAATGTGTTTGCCCTGGAGGATGGTGGTCAAGTATATCATTATCAATTTAAAAGTTTGAAACTTTTAAAAAGAGGAAAAATATAAGCAGAACAGTTGTATGGCAGAAGCAACAAGGGGCTATAGTGTACAAATCATTTATGTTTCTGTGTGGGTCTCTCTCTGTGTGTGTTTAATAATGAATAGCAATAGTACTTAGACTTATATACCACTTCATAGTGTTTTATAGCACTCTCTCAGTGGTTTACAGAGTCAGCATATTGCCCCCAACAATCTGAGTCCTCATTTTACCAATCTCAGAAGGATGGAAGGCTGAGCCGGTCAGGATTAAAACTCCTGGAGTGAGCAGTGAGTTAGCCTGCAGTACTACATTCTAACCAATGTGCCACCACATACATAATGAACATACAATAAGACTTTCAACCCCTTCATTTGTAATTAGTTTCTTGAGTTCATTATAATTTTCATACTTGGATAAAGAGAGATGAGAGACTATAACCATTCTGCCTGCATGTGTTAATGACAGGATATAGATCACACATAGTAATTTTCACTATAGAAAGGTAAAAGCTTGCTGAGATGTTATATAGCCATTCACCTCAAGTCAACACCCCCTTTTTTAAAAAAAACATTAAATTTTATTATAAAATAAAAATATAAAAGGAAAAAAGAGTTAGAAAACTGGGAGGAAAAAGAAGGGTGCAAAGGGAGAGAAAGAAAAAAAGTAGTCACTTCTGACTTTTTTCAGTGGAATAGAGAATTACAACTTCAACCTTTTACTTTGCATGTCACATTTCAAGCCATTTCTATAACAAAAAAATCATTGTAATCATCAAAACCTAAAATCAAAGCTCTATTTTTTATTTTATTTTTTTTAGTTTCAAGCAAAAAATCCAAAAGTGATTTCCAAATAGGGGAGAAAAAAACTGGATAAATTTTCTAATTAAAATACCTTTGCAATCTCTGTCATATCCATCACCCTTTACTCTTCCATTATGGGAATTAATTGTTTTTCCATCTTTGTGCATATAAGATTCTTGCTGCTGCCAGCATATATAGTAACAAAGTTCCAAATTTTGTTTCAAGCTCTTTGTCCATCACTTCAAGTCAACATTCTTGAAGAGGGTTCATAATCTGATAGTACAGCACTGCTTTGTGTGCAAGGCCCTGTGAAAGGAAAACAAATCTTAATAATTCTTTCTGTATAAATCAAACATATTTCTTTAATAGTCAATTAAAATAAAGGCTGGTGTCTGCTGAGAAATATTTAGTAAAAGAAAGAACTGTGACCTTTGCAGTAGATGGTGAAAGATTGTGGTTAGCGCACATTTCCTTATACAAGCTGAACAAGGAACAAGAAAGTATGAGAATTAAGGAACTGAACCTTGTTCATGGGTACAATGACACATGTAGAATGGTAGTGAGGAAAGTAGTGGTTAGAGCAACAACAAGGAAGAACAGGAAACTGGCTCAGTAGCCAGGGCAACGGAATAAGAATAAGGAACTAACGCAGTGGTCAGTTCCAGAAATAGGGAGCTGACCCAGAGGTCAGTCCCAAGAAAGGGAAGTAGCAAAGAAGGCATTTCAGAAAATCATATGATGATAGGTTTAACAAAAAGAGGGAAATGGGATGGCTATTGGGTGGCACCAGAATTACCACAGTGCTAAGGTATAAACCCTGCCTCAAAGATCTGGGTGTTGCCATTTGGCCCAGCCGTCACACTAAATGATTGCTTGTCCATCTAGCCCTTATTGTAAGAAGTTGCTGAAATGTAAGTACTGACTTTGTGTATCAAATTTAAATAAAGCTCTGGATCCTTAAGTGAGAATTTTGTTGTGTGTTGCCTCTTGTTTCTCTTTAACAAGTTTTTCCCTTGACAACCCTAACTTTAAATCATGAAATCTTAAACCCAAACAAAGTTCAAGGAGCAGCTCATGAGGATTCTCTCTCCCTGATCCCTTGCAAAGCTGTTATCAACAGGAGTAAAATATGTTAGCTACACACTAGTGATGAACCAAAAGGACTGCAAGGATGAAATTTCACATCATAAGAAAAGAATGGTAGGAAATGCAGGGATTATGCTACAGCAGATAGCAATGTCTGGCTAATTTTGGCTTTCTTGAAAAAATTCAGTAAGTTAATGCCAGTGAGAGAATATCCAGAACTAGTTAGGGAAGTTTTTAATCCTATGGAAGGCATTATTTATTTACTTAAAAAATTCTTATAGCTGCCCATCTTCTAGCCAACTCTGGTCAGAACCTCATTAAATATGTAAAATTGAACAGAAGAAAACATTAAAAACAACAAAGCCCTGGCATCAAGTCAACCTTCTAATATGCAATGATCCAATCTTGGGGGGGAAATTAGTGCATGGGGGAAAATGCCTGGTCTTCAAAGCTTTACAAAATGCTAAAAGGGTTTTGACTATTGCCAAATCTCTGGAGGCAATACCAAGCTACTTCCATATTGTTGCCAACAAAACAACATGGACCCATTGTTTGTAGGGGAGGTGACCTTTTCCAGTTGGAAGCTTTGAAACAAGAGGAAAATAGTACTTTTTTTTTTTGCATTGCTATGTTGTAAAATGTTAGCAGTGTACTTTTTGATGTACACCATCGCCGTGCACCCCTATGTTGGAACTTAGTAAGTGCTATTTACAGATTTCTATTTATTGCTTGCCATTTCTGTACTAATCCTAAAAAAAAAAGAAAAAAAGAATATCTATCAAGGTTAAAAGAAGGAGTGAGAGTGGGATATTAATACAGGCACAGATGTCTGTATTCTACTGAGATCCAGAAAGATGAATATTGCAGGAATCTATTTTGCTGAAATGCAACCACAAGCATCAGATGATTGAACTAATTGACTTCTTTATTAGTATTTTTCATAGCAAGTGACAGAACTGACAGAGATTCTCTGTAGGCTCTCACCATCTCCCTATGCTTAATTTGAAAAATGATTAAACTTTGATTAATTCATCTGATAACCTGCTTCAGTTACCATTGTATGTGGTTTCATATCAGTCACTGAGGATGATATGCAAAACATGTACTGAATACAAAAATGCATATACAGCTATGTGCAAATACACATATCAAGCCAATCCTAACTTGCAAGTATTTAGCAGAAAAATCAATTAAAATGTTGCTTCTTGAAATATCAAACTTACCCTTCATTTGTTATTGAACTTATGTAAATATATGTTCTAAAACAAGATAAGTGATTCAAAAGTAATTTCTCTATCCCACTTTAATAAATAATGGGAATAGGAAGCCAGCATGCTTGTTGAGAATTTGGGGCAACTTTAATATCTTTAAATTAAATATACAAATGCAAATTTACAAATTATGCTGTGGCAAAAGATCAGGTTTGGCAAATACCATTTTAGTATATGAATGAGGAATTAGTGGAAATTTGAGATGATCATAATAAGGCAAAAAAAAACAAAAACCAAAAGGAAGTGCACAACAGGCAAATTAATAAAAACGGTAGGAAGAAGAGAAGAAAATTGTCAAGAACTGTATGAAATATTAACAGAATTTACTTTACAGAATGTAAAGTATCTCATGGACAAAGTGTCAATCCTTCATGGTAATTCAGACCAGGAAACCAAAGTTATGAATGCTAATACTATTTTTATTATAAAGTTATAATAACAGAAGCTTGCAAATCTGAAAGTTTTTCTCCTGTTCCTGTCTTTATATTCTAGGGAGGGTTAAATCTGAGTCTTTTATCAAATGCATTTCTTCTTTGGATTCATATTTCACTTATTGGATCATTGTCTTGGTTGCAGTTCTTCTTACTGTTCCTCTACTTTATTTTCACAGCATATTACACAAGGAAAGGAAATTAATTTGGGGATTGACATGACAGCACATGGAACCAGTCATATCAAGAGGGCTTACCCAGTGATGGGATTCAGCCGGTTCACACCGGTTCAGTAGAACCGGTAGCTACATTTTGTTGAGTTCGGAGAACCGGCTGAATGCACACTGCTCCCAGAAGTCCGTTCTAGGCCTGGGAGACCTGGAGGAAGCCTCCCAGGCCTAGAACGGCCCTGCCAGAAGTGCAGGGATGCTACTTCTGGAAGTCTGTTCTAGGCCTCGGAGGCCCAGACCTGCATCCACACAGAGAACCAGTTGTTCAGGGATTTGAATCCCACCATTGGGCTTACCCAAATACATCACAATGTCTTTATCAGCAAATAATGCTCTCTGAAATGGAAAAGTTACCATGACCGATAGTGGAAGGAATACCACTCTTTTAGGATATTATGTCAAAAAAAACCAAACCCAAAACAATAAAATACAAAGTACAAGTAGATGCAGTAACAACTTGCCCCAAAGTAAGAGAGGAGAAAACATTACATTGTCCTAGGTGGGCAATCAATAAAGATAGGACAGGATTTGATTATAAGCAGGAAAGTGAATAACTATGACAGATCAAAAGTTTGGGAAAATACCATAAGAGAACACATTATTTTGTGGCAACTAAACAACAGGGCTTCCCATTTTTACTTTGCTCAAAGTCAACTTGGGTGCAAGTGTATGAATCAGTGTTAATTGGAAATACAAATGGCAGAGAAAACCAGTAAGTATTACCAGCAAGCATTCATCCATCTTAGAAATAAATAAGCAGGGAACAGATATCAAACAATATAAATACTGCATCTGTGCTAAATAATATTCTATAAACTGTAAATCAGCACACAACCTAGCCTGTAAATAAAATAGTTTTGTGTCATATTGGATCAGATTTCTGGATTTTTCCAAGATCCATATCAAAAGATACTTTTATTAATTAAGTTGTGTACTTCTTCTAGTACTACCTTATCTGTACTGGTAAAATCCAAGCACCACTACAGTATATAGGGACATAAAATTAATATCTGGATTAATGCAGCCAAAGCTGGAGAAATGTTTGCAGGGAATGATTAAAAAAAGTCAAGAAGGCTGTCATGAGGAGGTGGTTGAAATTCTCCTCATTTTTATACACATTGTAATGGAACTCTGATTGCACCATTATGACCATCATATTAATTTATTACCATATGTTGCTAAGCTGGGTAGGTCTACCCCCTCCACAGCAGCACACCAAGATCGTTTAGTTCCATTATTACTTCAGCAGCTGAGCAATCTATAATCATTGCCTTAGTTTGCAAGGAGTTTTCAAAGGAGGTCACAGATAAGGGATCCTGAGAGTTCAGCCTTGTAATACAATTTCAGGACTGATATCAGGACTGCTATCTATTTAGTATTGTTCTAATTATTTGCATCTTATTGTATGTTATATATTTTATTATTATTACATTATTACAATTGTAACTATATTATTGTCATTGGTTGCACAATTAGCCAGATGTTTAGACTGGATCTGACATTTTTATTCACCTATTGAATCCTTCCAAAGGACCTGGGACAAGCAGACGTTGTTTTATAATATTAAAGTTATTGTTGTAGGATGTAAGCAGTTCCAAATAAAGCTGCTCTTTTGCAATTGACTGATGCTGATTTTGTTAATGCTGGTGGTATTCAAGTAGAGCTCCAGTTGTTTTGGAATGTCACCCAAGATGCCTATCACTTATTGGTACTATCTTTGCTTTCTCCTATCACAGTTATTCTACTTCTATTTGCAAATCTTTATATTTTGTGATTTTGTCCAGTTCTTTCAATTCTATTCTGTTGTCTCTAGGTATTGCAATGTCCAATGTCCAATGTCCAGAGTTTTGTGTTTTTCTTACTGGCAATTGTTAAGTGAGAAGTATTGTGTGGTGTATGCTTGTGTATTTGAATTCTAAAGTCCCAGAGCTCTTTAGTTTCTATTTTGAGATCCCATCACTTCTTGCTTGCATGCAAGTTGTATTTTTTGCAGATTTTTTTCAATGCACCATTTTTGACACTTTGTCATGCTGTTGTTTATAATTAGCGTGTGCAATCTGCTTGCACCAGCTATGATGATGATGATGTAGTATCTTCTAGGGCAGAATGTTATTATTCATAAATATTAAAAGTCTGTCAAACAAATAGAAGCAATGACCAAACTCTCCTTGGTTTTCTTGGAAGCAACTTGCCATTTAGATTTTTTTTTCACAAGCTGTTGGGAAAAATCATTCATTTTTTTTGAGTTGCCTCTGTCTTGCAGTGTTGGTGGATTTGGGCTAAAGGTCCTACTAGGTCACATAACTGCATTGTTCCCTTGAAATTGTCAAGAATGAGAATATCATCATTTTGATTACTGAATGTGACTTTGGACAGCTAAATGCTGATTATGCATACACAAATTATGAGATATGTTTTGTTTTATTTTTCAAATTTCTGAACCACCAACCTTCCTCAAAGAGGTGCTTTAAAGAGAAGAATCTCTTGGGAAAATAGCACTTGGTTCATAACAGGGAGAAGCAATAAAAATGGGAGTCCTTACTATATTAATGAGGGTAAATTACAAACTTTGGTCCCAATTTGAGCAACTTTAATTGAGTCTGGAAAGGTAGTACCATAGCTGCTGATTTCTTATCTCAGTTCTTGACCATCTCATACCTTATGATAAACAAGAGTTCCCACTGATAGGGGGTCCATTAAGATTTCTTATTTATACAGTTTATTTGGGAAAGGCAGAAGGCAGAAATGGGACACATACTTAGGAGCTTATTATCTTGTGACTAAGATGTATGCAACCCTAGTTCATGGAAGATTTCCATATTTGCCTTAAGGTCTTGAAGATTTCTAACTAATGCTGGCACGCAGAGAATGTCAGTGGCCTATTCAATTATAGCTATAGGATTTGGTTAGTTTCATATGATACACACAACTCTTACTAGATATTATCCTTTGACAAATTAGTTTTCCCACCTCCTAACTCTTTATGTGTCAGCAGTAAATATCCAGGGTATACAGTATTCCTCATGGGAAAATATGCCTTTTTAGAAGTTACAATCATCTGATTTCTGTTTTTATTTCTTTTGTCATATGCCTACTCTCAGCTTCAATTATACTGCTAAAGAGAGAACCGAAGCTTACTGCAGAAATAATAGTTACCAGGAACATATTTCAAATCAATATTGCAATAGTTTGCCCTCTGGTTACACAGCTCTGATTTCATAAACCATATTTTTCACAGTCAATCTGTTTTTTTAAAAAATTCTTGTGATTCTTTTTTTGAAATTTCTTGTGATCACTATATTCATCTAAGCAGGATTTTTCCAGCATGCTAAATGAAATAAAATCAGAGAATCAAACAATATAAGAGTTGGAAGGGACATGAGAGATTACCTTAGCTAACTTTATGCCCAATGCAGAATTTCATTGCCATAATACCCCATACAGATGGACATCCTAAGTGGGAAAATCCACTTATCTGTCATGATATACCTTTTCCACTTTTGAACAGCTCATCAAGAATATTTTTTCCTGTTGTCAAAGCAAAATCTACTTCCTTGTAATTTAAATACATTGTGTCAAACTGCTGGCCCGCGGGTCAGATGCGTCATGATGAAACTATGCCCACCTCATTGCTGGCAATGGGGAAAAAGTCACGTGACATCACGTGACGTCGTGAATTTGACATGTCTGTTCTAGTCCACCTTCTACAAGATAGCCCACCACTTATTTGAAAGTAGTTATGTCTCCCCAAAGTCTTTTCTTCTTCAAATTAAACATAACCAGCACCTCTAACCATTCCTAATTTTTACTTTCAAGGATCTTGTCATTTTGGTTGCTTTCCTGAGGATATGCATCAGTTTGTCAATGTCCTTCCTAAAATGCAATGCTCACAGCTGGATGTAATATTTGGTTTGATCTGACTAACACAGAGTAGAGAGGAAAAAATATTAATCTTGAGCTTGACACTATATTTCTGTTGATGTAGCACAGAACTTCCTTTCTTTTGATTTCAGTTGCATCATGTCACTGATCCACGTTTAGCCATGTTTCCCATTTTCATTTTTATACACTTTTGTCAGTTTATGGGAACATGATTCTCTCAGACTTGTACTTAATATTTGTTATGTGCCTTATAATGAAATCCCCTACTGAAGAGGATTTTTATTTCAGCATTTTGCAACAATAAGCTGTTCAATATACTTTTTTTGGTAGGGGAGAAGACAGGGTGGGGATTATTCCAAATTGATTTTAGATTTCTTTGCCAGCTGCTTTTCTCCCTAAGATTTAGTTCTCTCTTTGCTATCTGGCAGAGTTGAAGCCTCCTGGGAAAGTGAATTATCACATTTCAAAAAGCCAATCCTTTCAGTACTTAGATTTTTTTTTCATTCACAACCTGTCCTATGTTATGTTAAAAAAATGACCTGCACGTACTTCCTTTTTGAAGTTTCCATTACTCTTTATTTAGGGATATTCTGCCTAATTTATTTGCAAATGAGAGTCATAATATTCTTGTGGCAGCTTCTTTACTTCCTGAACATCAAAGTATCTCCCAAGATTATTAGCTCCTGAGCTGCTCAATGCCTCTAGGATCTGAGGAAAGCCAGACTTCTTTTTAGATGAGAAAAGTAAAATCACCAAGAGGAAAAGATAAATAGAAGCCTAAATCCATTTTAAGATAGCCAGTTTGTTACTAACAGTCCTAAATTTGTATAGTCAGAAATAAGCTTAATTGGGTTAAGTAGAATTTATTCCCAGGCTGGTATGCAACTATTTTCACTTCCTCAGCTAAATTATGACAGGATACAAACTTGTTTCCAAATCTCACTGTGTGATGGGCAATAAACCTGGTCCTGGAAATGCAGAAGGGAGGAACAAACTGTCAACAGAGGAGAAAGTTCAAAAAAGATTACTCCATCCTAGGAACAAAGATAGCTTGAGGGAAAAAAAGAGAAAGAAAATACCTCATGGTTGATTTTTCTTTCTTTCTTTCTTTCTTTCTTTCTTTCTTTCTTTCTTTCTTTCTTTCTTTCTTTCTTTCTTTCTTTCTTTCTTTCTTTCTTTCACTAGATTTAATAGAGAGAAACTGACAGGTTTTGAATATTTTATTACTGTACCCTACAACAATAAAGACCATTTCTGAAAATTCTGCTGCTCTTGGTTGACACAGTGGATCTTCTTGTCAAGTCAGACTGGATTAATTCAGCAATATATAATTACTTATGAAAGCTCAATTAATAGCAAGAATTCTCATCCAAGTACTGAGTCTAAGCATAACGTAGCTACACTACATATCTGCTTGTAACATGGCTTCTGCCTCCATTTTGGAAATGATTCATTTCCAGAAAATCCTTCCAAAATTCTAGAAATCAGTTCTGCTAGTTTTCAAACTTTCTTAACTGTTATACAATATATCTTTGTAATTCAGAGATTACATGTGCAGAATTGTTGAGCTATAGGATGTGACTTCTCAGTGCACAGATGTTTCAATAGCTTTTAAAAAAATATTTGCTTTAAATTGGTTTGTCCTTTTGTAAGGTTGTGATGCATGTCAACCAATGAATTTCAATGTTTTCAAAACTCAGTTTTAGTCAAAATCCCTGACTAATATTCTACTCTGTATTTCTTTCAATATATTTTACAGCATCACTATCTTTGCAATTTACCTTAACTCAGATGGTAATCTAGTAATAAATCTTGGCCATATTAAAACTGAGATCCTAGGATTTAGTAGGTATACTACTTAACAAAAGCTACAGATTTAGGGCGAATCTATTTTCTTAGTTGTGTTTAAGCACTGGTCTAAACTGTCTACTTCCCAGTTTAAAAACTCAGAGGCAAACACTATTATGTGACCATTACGTGACTAGAGGTAAGTTTTTCCTCTCCTCTGCTCCCACCTACCAGAGAAAGACCACTCTCACAAGAAATAAAGAAAAAGAACATATAGAAAGACTCTTTGTATATATTTTATATAATAATTTTTAGCTGCAACATTTTACAATTGCTAATATGCAGATTTGAAGAAGCTAGAGATGAAGGAGCAGAACTGAGGGAGCTTACTAATATTCAAAATATAGCAGGAAGCAAATTGGTTACAATAAAAAAAGAGCTAAAACACTGATAGTTCCCCAGGCTCTTAGTTTTTCATAGCTCAAATAATACCTCAGAGGGGAAAGCTGATCTCAAGAGAGCTGATAGACATGAAGGATCTCATGCACGAAAACTATATGCATAAAAAATTGAATATGCAGTTACTGAATTTATACAAAAATATGAAGAATATTCTATTCAAGCACCCCACTGAGAAAATACATTATAATTTATATATAATGTAATATTACTCTACCAAAAGCATTTATCTATTCCTTGGAGACAATCTGAATTCCAAAGATAAGTCTTCTGCTTCTTTTCCCTGGATCTCATCCCATCCTGTAGGGTTTATTCCCGCTGCTAATCAGAACTATTGTGGAAATAAATAACTCAATTTATTTTTTCCAGTTTAGCCACAACAACATCTTGCTCTATTTCCCCAGAGTTCTATATCTGATATGCAAAACAAACAAAAAAGATTTTTCCCCATCCAGGAGATGGGGCATCTGTCATAGTTTTACATGACAACAATTATACAAATTTGAATTTGAATTTCCTGCAAATTCTGTTCAATCTTTGAAGCTGGCTTTCATTCTTTGATTGCAGACAGATATCAGACCAAATACAATAATACCATCTTTCTCCAAAAAGTGTATTTTCTCAACAAGTATTGTTCCTCTCTATAAATCTCCCCTACAAATCCTCCTAACTGAAGTGAAGTAATTTTAATAGAGTTGAAGTTTCTTTGGGGAAATATCTACAGACTTTCATGGAAAGCAAATAACAGTATTAATGAGGTTAAGGAAAGCTTCCTAAAATGCCCATCCTCCATTCTGAAAATTTGCTTCAAATTTTTCCATGTCACTGACCAATGTTTGGAGGAGGGAAGGGATAGAAAACCTGGATTTGATGTAAGATAATTACACATTGTGGTTTTTCCAGGACAGTCCTTGTTTTCAGAAAGTTGTCCTGTGCCAACACAAATGTTCTGTTTCCAAAACACAAATTCCAAGCAAGCAACTGGCATAAGCAGATGTAAGCAACATAAGGCACAGAAAGGAAAACAATTTCAGAGTTCGATGCTCATTACACCTGTGTGAAAAAACACAACCTACTTTTTGGGAAGCTAAAAAAATGTGGGATAGACAGCATCACACAGATGGATTTGCAACTGGCTGGCAAACTACTCATCAAGTAGTTCTTAATGGTACTACATCTACATGGAGGGCAGTAAGCAGTGGGGTACCAAAAGATTCTGTCTTAGGTGCAGTTCCCTTCAATACCTTCATAAATGATTCAGATGAGAGAATAGAAGGGAAACTCATCAGATTTGCAGATCACTTAGCTAGCAGGATTAGCCAACACCACAGAAGACAAGCTCAGGATCCCAAAACATCTGACAGACTTGAACAATGGGCCCTATCCAACAAAATAAAATTTAATGTGGAAAAAAGCAAGATTTTACACTTAGGCAGGAAAAACAAAAAGTACAAGTACAAATTAGGTGAAACCTGGCTCACAAACAGTGAGAAGGACCTTGGAATGCTAGTGTATGATCATTTAAATATGATTTATACAATCCTTGGTTGTATAAATAGAGGCATAGAATCAAAATCACATGACGTATTAGTACCACTTTATAAAACCTTAGTAAGACCACACCTGGAGTACAGCATCCAGTTTTGGTCACCACATTACAGAAAAGATGTTGAGATTTTGGAAAAAGTGCAGAGAAGAGCAACTAGGATGATTAAAGGCCTGGAGACAAAAACATATGAAGAACGGTTGTAGGAACTAGGTATGGCTAGTCTAGAGAAAAGAAGGACTAGGGGTGATACTGATAGCAGTACTCCAGTATTTGAGGGGCTGCCACAAAGAAGAGGGAGTCAACTTATTTCCCAAAGCACCAGCAGGCAGAACAAGAAACAATGGATGGAAACTAATCAAGGAGAGAAGCTACCTGAAATTAAGGAGAAACTTCCTAACAGTGAGAACAATTAACCATTGGGACAGCTTTTGCCTTCAAACGTTGTGGATGCTTCAACACTGGAGGTTTTTAGGAAGAGACTGGACAGCCACTTGTCTGAAATTGTATAGGGTCTCCTGCTTGAGGGGTTGGATTAGAAGACCTTCAAAGTCCCTTCCAGATCTACTGTTTGAAAACCTGAGCAAGACATTATATATAAAGACTATAGTTCCAGGCAGTAACTTGGTGGCAGCAATCGGATTTTTGCCATCTATATACTGTATGTATGTATGTACATGTATGTATGTATGTATGTATGTATGTATGTACATATCTACAGTATGTATATATAGTGCTCTAACCTGAGCACTGAAATATAATTGGCAATGGCAGAAAAAAATAGTTGTAGAAATGAGAGAATAAGGCCTGGGTTTTCTTTAATTAGTCCAGGTTGGGTCCCCAGTCTGGTGAAATGAAGTAAGAGAATGAAGTATTTGGTAATGATTACTCCTTGTATGAAAAGTGAAATGTTTTCAAGTGAAAAAAAGAAGTCCAGTTGCTTTGGGAAAAAGCACTTTTGGAACAACCAAGACCTGGATGATTGAGAATCTCCATAAACCTAATGAGAATGAAGGAGAACCCCTAACCCTTTCTCCATTTCCTGACTGATAAGAGAGAAGTCAATAATCCATTAACTTGCATTGACCTGGAAATCATTTTCCGTAAAATATCAGAACACAATAGGAAAAAGATAGTGCTTGTAATAATTGCCTGGAACTCTTAGAAAATTAAATTATGGATAATTTTTATCAATATGTAAATATGAACAAATTTACATTCTAGATTGATAGAACAAAATGATAATGCTAATAAAATATAGATTTAGCATCAATATAGTGCAGAATTTTAGGTGTTTCTTCTGAGACCTGACTTCAAATGCCTATATCTTCTTAACTATGGAAGTACAAAACCTATGCTTGGTGATACACACTTGACAAAACTTTTTGGGGAGGTGGGATGGTGTTTATCTTAAATTTAACTTGCCAGTTTTTGAAAGCACCAATTACTCTCTTAATTGGTTACTAAATGACTCAGAGTTTCAGAGTACTTACTCTACTAGCTATTTTAGGAGAACTTTGATTAGCTTCCTTTTTTAAAGTTCTCAATTTTGTCTCATTATCTCTCTATTATCCCTTCTGTTCACTTTAATGGCTATTAAAATTGCCCCTCTGAAACTACAAGAGAGGTTAACTTACTGTAAGTTATACTTAGGCAAGCATAATACTTACTAGTTTCTCCAGGGAAATTAGCTTTTTCATACTTAAGACAGACATGGGTGAAGAGGGAAAAAAAAAACAAATCCAGGCTCAATCACATTTTCTTAAATTCTATCTTTCCTACAAAGAACATGTTATAAAGGACTTCAATAAATTTCTTTCAGGTATCCTTACACAGATTATATATAAAAAATCCTCTTTGACCTACATTTTTTTCTTGTCTTTGCTCAACAGTATATCAATATTAACTTGTCATTTCTGAACATACACACAGTTTAGAAACATATAAAGGAAATTTTATAAATATTTACCTGACATAAAATCTGTTGAACTCAGATGTTGAAGCTTACTTCTGGTAAGTCATTGTATTTGAATATTCATCCTGAAATATAAAGATAGAATTAGCTCTACAACCTCATACAATGGAATAAAAAAGCTAATTAATCTGATTTCAACCAGGGAGAACAATCCTGTTTTACATTATACATTTGTCATTTGATTTGCTTATAAACAGACACTTCAAAATCACTTCTTTTTATTCTTTAATTGGATGCTAATAATGTGCTTGCAGTCCAGGGATAATAGCTGAAGCATCATGACATATCAATAGCTTTTAGAAGAAAATCCAATTTAAAAAAAAAAGAACTTTTCTGCTGTGTTGAATATTTTCTTTCAGTCACAACAAAAGAATATTAAAATATTGTTGAGATGCTCTCTGAGCTTTTTTTTTTTAAATGCTCCATTCTCATTGCATAGCTTTATTGAGAAAATGCTTCTTAAATTGACTTAATTTCAAATTAAGTAAGGAAGAAATACAGCAGTGACTAAAATCAGGGCACAATCAAGTTGGAATAAAGTATTTTAGCAGTGGAATCATACAAAAAAGACCAATTTTATATATATATATATATATATATATATATATATATATATATATATATATATATATGAATTAATTACGCTAAATTTCTAAATTTCTATATTTCTACATAGGTACTTACAGCAAATCTGTTTGCTGAGAGCACTCCAGTTACTAATTACTTCAGTAAAGTTGGCTGCAGACCGCCACGACAATGATAGAGAGAATCAGTATCTGTTGCCTATGTTGGAGGGAGGAAGAGAGGAAGGGAAGCAGGCAGGCAGGCAGGCAGGAAGGCAGGGATTTAGCTGCCATATGTTAAATCTGCATTTAGATTTTGATGGGGGACTGGATGAAAGGCGTAAAATTAATGGTTATTAATTGATATCTATCTTCTGCCAAAGGAGATAAAGAATGTCCTTTCAGTTTCCATACATATACATCAAGGGATCAGCAAAATTTAGTAGACATCATCCTGGTACTACCACCACACTGTTTTCTTCCAAACAAGTTTTATGACTTCTCAGTCTACTGCAGAGTCCCCAACCCCCTGGCCACAGCCTACTACCGGGCTGTGGCCTATTTGGAACCAGGCCGCATGAATGGTGGGGCTGTGTGCACACTCAACTTATACAACCAGAAGGCTGATGTGCACAACTCAATTTGCACAAGTTGAGCTTCACGCATGTGCGCATGCACCTCGGCCCACCACTTGTGTGGTCTGGTTCCCTCTCCCTGTCACCAGCTGGGGCGCCAAGCTACAAAGGTTGGGGACTGCTGGTCTAGTGTACAGCTCTGGTATTCATAGAGATCTTATGTCCAAATACTGATAAGTCCAACTGTGCTTATGCTTGTATGGAGACAAGATCACCCTGGTACTGCTTCCATCTGAGACATTCTATAATACCACACAGTGGTGTCCACCAACTGAAAAGGGTCAGGCATTGATCTTTGTTTGACAGGAGTCTGGCAGTATGAGGATCAGAGCTGTCTGGAGAATCCATCACTTTCCTCAAAACGATGAAAGCAGCATTCCAAAAACAAGCTCCACTCCTTTCATACTTATGATGTCATAGCACATATATAAATAAGACAGAGCATTGCATCTCTTGGAAATCCTCTCTATCACGAATACCTCTGAATCCTTGTGAAAATAACCCCCCTCTTTTTTTTCTCATCAGAAGAAAAAGTAGGCATGGACTTCTGGTTCCGGATCGCAGCGCTTGCAGCTGTGCGAGGAGACTGCTCTCTTCACCAGCTGATTCTCCGCTGCCAGGAGACCCTTAATCGGGTCGAAAAGCCATCTTGGAGGGGCAGCTACCGCTGAGGAGGTCCTTGTCGTCCGTGGGAGACCAGCAGCTTCTTCCACGGCCCAAGATTGCTCCTTTGGGCCGACGGTGGAAAGACCGGCCAGTAAAATGGCCGTTCACCTTGCCGCTGTAACCAGAAGTCAGAAGAACATCTAAGTACAGGAACCACCATGGCTGAGCTGAGTGAGACTTTTTACTTTACTTCTCTTGGTTCTCCTTTTTTTGTGCCTGTAAAAAGCACTTTTGAAATTATTTCCCTGCTCTAAGAAAGCAGCATTTGTGAGTGTGGGAAAAAGAAGCTTATGGGCTAAATTAATTTAAAGTGATTTTTTTTCTTCTTTTCTTCTATTTTTATTTTTTTTCTTCACTTGGGAGTCTTGGAAAATGTTTTAATATTGAATCTATTATTGGACTTTGTTTACATTTGAAGAATTCTCCTTTTTTCTGTGTTTTCTGATCTTGTTTATGATATTTCTGGTCTCTGGGAGAAGATTTTATATTTTACTGAGGACACCTTGTGGAAAAAGGTAAAATTGCAACTGTCTCTTTTTTTTTGATGGTGAGACTGACTTTGACCTTCAGACTACCATAAAAGGAAAAACACAAAGAAATTTAACAGCTGTACTGGTGGGGGTGGATACTGATTAAATTTTCCTTGAACACAGCCCCTATTAAATGATACAAATTGTTTTTAATTATTTCTGAAATGGAGAAACCCTATGTTCAACTTGACTATAAACTCATACTGGAAAAACTTTATGAAGCTACTGACGAAATACATTTGCAAATAAAATAGTTTACTATGGAAATAAAAAACAGAAAGCCTGCTTTGAATTTACAAATTGACCCCCAGACTTTATCTGAGCATTCTATAGACCAAAAAACAACAGAAGCGGGATCAACTAAGGATAAAGAAGATTCCACTTTACTTCATACCCATGCTGATGAGATTTCTGAGGAACTAAAAAGGACTATAACTAAACCACTTACAACTTTAAAACCAACAGAAATGGACAGACAAGCTCAACAAACTGAGAACTACGGTAGCTTGGATAAGCAACAAAGCTGGATATAACTGAGCCTGCTATTCAACAGTTTCAAACGTGGAGACTTGATTCTTTAAACCAACAAGGGATTACTTACAAAGGAGCTAGGCCTCTAAAACAGAAAAGGGGACGTTTCTGTTTGATCCAAAGGATACTACAAGACATAAAAAGTGATTTGTTTATTGATATAGAGGCGTTGTTATGGAAACCTGTTTGGCATAAAAAGAAAGCTAGAATAAGATTTAAGAATGTGACTCAAGGCTTTATGTAATGGACTTAAAAGGCTTATTAGATATGGACTGATTTATGGCTTAAGACAGTTAAATAAGATGCTAGATTGAATAAAAATTAATCAAAGCTCTGAATGTAATAACAAGATGTTTGTCTATGTATTAATTTGTTCTGGATATAGTAATTTTGGGAGGAGGTTAAAGGAATTTGATACAGATATTGGGGGATTGATTGATAGATTATAAAGTATAATAGAAATAGATAGGTATTTTTTTTCTTTTTTGTCTTGTCTTTGTTTTTTGTTCTTTGATCTTTTTTTCTCTTTTCTTTTTTGAACTAATATTTTTTATTAGAAATGATAGCTATTTTGTAATGGAAGAAGAATAAGAAAAAATAAGAAATAAATGTTTACTCAATATGTTAAGGAAAAAGGTAATGGAGAGACACCCGAAGTGTTAAATATGTATTTAGATTAGAAATATGGAATATAGCAATTGAAACAGTAAAGCTTAACACAGGATTTGGATTTATGGATCTATTTAGATGAAAGGTTATTGAGGATTGTTATGATTGATTTAGTTGTATTGAAATGTATTAACTTGAATATAATATGTTACTAGAGGGAAAAGAGAGGGGATTTTTAATGATTTAATCTGAACTTTATGAGTATGATTTTGTTTGTGGACAATTGATTGCCCTGCCACTCCATTGATTCTTAAGCACTTGTTTGTAAAATGAAAAAAACTAATAAAACTTGTTTTTTAAAAAAAGAAGAAAAAGTAGGCGCAATTGCATCTAAAATTTAAGACAAGTTTAAACAGTTTTTTTGTGGTGGGGGGGTAAAAGTCTATTGAAAAATACATTAATAATGAATTATTGGCATTGCTTTACCTGTTGTTGCACACAAGGTATCTTCTTTAACATGAAAATGAGGACACAATGTGAAGCGTTTATTTCAATAAAGTGAAAATCAAACCCAAAACTGGTCAGGCAATATCTTAAAGATTGAAAATTGCCAAAATAAATCTTCTTTCTTGAAAGTTATCTTGCATAGTGCCACTTCTGATATTTTCAGCTGTACTATTCAGCTTCTATTCAGAGCACCTAACATTTGTTCACCAAGAAATCAGAACTAAGCAGTTTCAAATATAAGAGTCTCTTATGGATTTCTGCTAGTAGATGGATATTATCATGACAAATCATTCTGGAGTAATATTGCTGCTTTTCTGTTGTTGTTTTTGTGTATGTGTACTTGCAATGCAATATATTGCAGCGTAATGGTGTGTATGTGTGTGTGTGTGTGTGTGTGTGTGAGAAATGCTATGTAATATATACATATTTTAGCATATACAAGACTTTCCCATTTTATAAATTTACATATATAGTAGGCTTTTCTCTGCTCAGACCATTCTTCAAAAGTGCCACATTAGAGTAAATTGCAACAGTCTATAGACATTATTTTAAAATAGCATGCTTGTTCTTGACAAAAGCTGGTTCTGCACAATATTGTATTCTACTGAGTTTTAGAGACTGATTATTTCAGAGAGAAAAAGCTCTTGTTTTGATAAGCTATTGTTTTTTTTTATTTTCTGTAATATTCCCAGTATCTTTTCTATTGCGACCTTAATGGAACAAAAACAATCTTTTTAGAACAGAAAGTACCTAGTCATGTACAAAAGCAAAGCTACATTTTAGGCCCACATGTGTTAATCTTACCTTCAATACAATGATTTAGGGCCTATAATCCAGGCTGTTTCAATATTTTTACAATGCCAGGAACACCCAAATTTTAAAGTTGACTTCATACACACTTAGAATTCTGACCTAACTCTATCTTTCATGTGAAATGTTTTATCCTCATTAGTAGAGCGGCAAAGAATGCTGGCGCCTAAAACACTTTTTTATCTGATAAACTTGTAGTATCAAGAGGCTTAGTGTACAAGCTATTTGAAATACATGTTGCAAAAATGAACTGCCAGACATGATGAGCTCCTGCCAGAGATCCAATTATTTGTAGGTTAATGAAAGTAAATTTTGCAAAAATTGATTCATTAATAGCTTAGGTCATATCTATTGTTTTATCAGCAAATCTTGCAAGATCTATAGGAAACAATATAGAAATTTCTCCACTTTTAGAGTTTAGATGAGTATTGATTTAAAAAAAGGGATCTTTTAAATTCTGGTATCCCTTCTATATAATGCTCTCCCCAAGAGCATTATCTAGTGCAAATCCCGTATCTTTCTGATACCAGCTAAATTCAATGAAGTGGATTTTCATTATCCAAGGATCGATTTTACATTTCTAACTTTCCCTGATTATCTGCTCTTTTAATTGTATTTTGATTTTTTTTAAGGAACCATTTGTATTTAATTCAATATACTTAAAGTACAAATGTAAGCATTTCATTTCCCCCCTAACTCTGATCACTGATACAATCACAGAAGAATCATTACCTCAGAATGTACCTCAAAGGTCACTCCATACAATCCTCTACTTTTTTGCCAGGCTCCATAGGGCAATTGGGGAGTTTCTCAATCATCTGGTTGGCTGTTCAGTAGGATATCTTACTGATCTCTGGAAAACAGATGTGGTAAAGGCATCTTCCTGTTCACTAATGCAAAGGATTTCCTTGTAAAAGGCAAGAAAGAAATATAAGTCAACATGAGCAAGAGCTCACGTTTGAAGCTACATCATGGGGATAAAGTGGTAAAGTGTCAATATTATTATTTTTATAAGAAAAATTCAAAAGATATTTAATAGCACAACCAAGAAGGAAAAAAGAAAAGGAGAAACAAAAACAAATAGAAAATATTTATAAACAGTTTAAAATTGAAATAGAATTTTCAAAGTAATATTTGTTTAATACTATAAATTAATACTATAGGTTAATACCTATAAGACTTATTGGAATCAATTCAGTAAGCAATACTTATCAAAAATGGCCAATATGATAAAAATCATCAATCAGAATAAACAACTAACAGAAATTTCTGTTGAATTAAATATCATTGTTAGATCAAAGCTGACAAGATTAAATGCTTAAAGCCTTATATTAAGAAAAAAGCCAAACTTCAGATATGATAGAAGTCCATAAACAAAAATGGTTAAATTCTTTTTATAGTAATTTTATTAAACATAACAGTTATATGAGTAAAAACTAAAATAAATTACAAGTAATAAAATAGTAAAAAATAGAATGGGAAGAAAAAAGAAAAAAAAGTATTATATTAAGAGAAAAATAGAAAAGAAAAAATAAGAATATAGAAAAAAAGGAATGTATAAAGAAGAGATTTCCCTCTTCGTCACAAGTATAAACAATTTTAACAACTTATCCTCTTGTGTTAAAATGCAACATACTATCTCTTCATCCCATAGCTCGTATTTTATCTATAAACAAATTCTTTAAACCTTCTCATTCACATGAAGCTATGAGCTTGGTGGAAATCCCTCAATTCCCAGCCAATCAGCTCATGAACCCATTGTAGAAACCTCAGTTCCTGCAGCTTATTCATAAGGACCTTATGTCTGGAATGTAACTGGTGATTTCACAATCTCTCTTTTACACAGAGAGCCTTGGCCAGCCAGAATTCACCATTCAGCTATCAATTTCACCACAATGATGTTTCCGTACTTCAAAGAAATATAATTCACTGTGAATCCTCATGGTTAAATTAAATTAAATTAAATTCTTTATCAAACTTGCTTTTTAAATGCAAAGATATTTTTGACATTGATATGTATCCCTGCAACTGAATCTGCCATTCTTCTAAGGAAGATATTATGTATAATTTCCCAGAAGAAGTGTAAAATATCCTGCAAAGCTGTTATGCATAAAGCTAACTAAAGCCAAGGTTTAGTAATACTTGGCACAAAAACAGATTCAAGGAAAGAAAAAATAATTATTTTAGATTTGTTTGATTCATCCATCTTCCAGAATTGTTGAACTGTATGACATTGTCATCAAGAAAGAAAGAAAAAGCCAACCTTATTATTGCATTTCCAGCCATTTTCAAAATATGGATCTGTCTATTTTGGCAATCAAGATTGGATCAATTTACGATTGTTAATAAAACATCTAATACTACTCTAAAGCATCAGTTTTGTGCTTAAAGAATCCTGATTCTTCCCTTTTACTCAATCTGACATTCTGGTTTTCTACCTGTTCTAGCTAGGACCTTTTTCTTGTCCTACTCGGCTTGTCTCCAATATCTGATTAACTCAGCCAAAGATAAGTAGAAGCTGTAGGAATGGAGCAGCTCTGCATATGAGAATCAGTTCTTACTATCTTCCTATCCCTGACATAATCCACACATTACACTAAATTGTGGTTTATTCAATCATGGTTAATTGAATCAACAATAACTGGCTGAGATACTACAACATGTTGTGCCATAAATCATACTTTACAAAACAGCATGCCTGAATCCATATAGGATTATACATCAAGGCCAAAGAAACTACATTGTCATGGTTCCGACAGACAGAGACAAATAAAGCAGAATTCTGAGGCTTGAAAATTTCTCAAAGATCATGTTCATTAGTTACAAAGTATCGGCATGATCAAAAGTGAAACCAAGTCTGAAATTCCCACTAAGAATTTCCCAGTTACAAAGTATAATGTCCCACCTACAAAACTATGCCATCACTACATTCCCCAATACATTCATTTGGTGGGCTTTCTTATACAACGCCCAGCCCCTGATCACAGGAGCAGTAGATAACCTTGGTTCCCATGGGACAGAAGATTATTTTGACTAGTAAAGCACCTCAGCAAGTCCCTCTTCCTCCGTTCTATGTGGCAACCTAGAATAAAGAGAAAGATGGCTGAGTTTGATGTGAGAACCCAGACCCTGTGACCAGCAGATAGCTGATTTCACTGTGTGCTGTTACCAGCAACAACATTTATTTTATGAAATCCCATTACACTTTAAAATAAGAAATACTAATGTGTGCACGGTATCCCAAATTGCAATCTCTGAATTCAATTCAAAGGAATGAATGCCAATTTTACTACAAAGTATTGAAAATATAAATGTATCCAAGAGACAACATTGCTCATTTCTGAAACAATATCCCATAATTATGTTAATTATGTTTGAAATTCACTCCAGTGCACACTAATAGGCCTGTGCCAGTATAAAGAAAAGTCAGGGTCAAGACCTCTCATAGAATTGTGATAGACCAAATAAGAATTATTTGGCATTTTGTGATACGCTTTTTCATCTGCAAGTTTTCACCTTGTGGTCAGAGCACTGAAGTGTGGATCTTTTCTCTCAAATCCAACAAACATATTCCAACTCATGACCCTGCAGATTTGATACTTGAAAGTTAATATCAAATATATTTCAGGTTTTACCATGTGCTTTGAGGAAATGCTTCTAACACTGCTGTCTTCTGTATGACAACTGCAGAAGTAAATTCTACTGATTTTTATTCAACTGGCAACTAGGGAGATATTAATATATTCAGTCTCTGTTAGTAAACCCATCATCCTAGGACTACTTCCTTCATATTATACTTGAGCCTGTAGTACTTTCATTAGAACAATAAAAAAGATTGCATTTGTGAGGGAGCAGGGAGAGTTCTACATCAGCAGCCAAACAGTTACTGTCATCTTGATGAACAGAATTCAGCCATGGGAATTCATGTGAAGTTTTGTTTTGTTTTTTCCCCCTTTGAAGTCTGGACAGTTAAGCAGAACCAATGGATATATTTGAAAGCGGAACTATGCTTCTTTCCATAGCCAATTTCCCCCTTTATAGATTGCTATAGCTCCTTTAGTCTCTTTCAAATGTCTTTTTTTATTTTTTTCCCCCTCCTAGTCAATCTGGACCTTTTGAAATTTCTAATATGACCCTAAATCAGTGATAGGATTCAAACATATGAACAAACGGTTCTCTGTATGGATGCTGCTTCCGAAAGTCCATTCTGGGCCTGGGCAACAAAAAAAATAGCTACTGGTTCTGCCAAACTAGTGCGAACTGGCTGAATCCCACCACTGCCCTAAATGAATGATTGATGCCATGTCTAAATTTCTATTCTCTTTATAAATTGAATTCTTGAGGCTAATTCTTGAGACAGAAAAATATTCAATAAAAAACAATTTCTAAGGGTACTTCTGGCTACCATAAACAAGCCAAGGAGATGTTTACATCTGTTAATCTTCAGCTCATTTGATGAACATTTTTTATTCAAAGCTTTCCCATCATTTGCCTTAGTGTAAATTCACACATGTAAGCTCACCAAAGTGATGGTTTGCAATTGTGAGACTTTTATTTGCACAACATGCATTGCATTCTTCATTTTCATATCACCTGGCAAAAGGCAGCATATTTATCCCAGGTGGAACAGTTTATATTTAGCTAAAGATCATTGGAAAATAGGCACACATTTGGTGAATAAGGCCTAATTCTGCTTAGATGGTTCTGATATGAGTATTCTTGGCCAGAGATGGAAAGGTCAAAATAAACCTGAATTACACTTCTGGAAAATATATTATTAAATCAGTGCAATATACACGCATTTGTCTTTTGTGCAAATGCTAACTAGTCCTTTGAGCTAACATCTCAACCTTTTTGGACAGAAGAGGTGATATACAAGGCTGAAAACCAATTTCCATTTATCAAGCTTGCATTTATCAAATGAACAAATAAACACTTTCAAATCCTATACGATAATGGATCTGGATGATGTCCCTTTGCTACTTTTCCTGTATGGCTTGAAAATATCATTTTAATAGCCAAAGGCAAACTCTTCCATTCTATGTCAAAATGTTTGCACCGAGGAAAAAACCCTACCGAATCAGTAGCAGTAGTTTATCTAATCTGAAAAATAGATCAATATTGTTCTGATTGATGTGCACAAAGCATTTTGCTTATTGTTTTCTAAGTAGACACTCTTGCTCTCAAATATTCCTTTTTGTTCTCAATTTGTTCAGTCCCAGTTCTATATTGTTATACTGATATATTTTAAAACCTGATCAAAATATATTATGCAATGTTTTATATGCTGTTTTTGCATATTTTGCAGTTATTGTATTTTGTTATATAACTTCTGTAAATTGTTTTCATAGATATCCGCATTTCTGCATACAAGATTTCCTAAAATATGCATTTTTGTGTGTAGTTCTTGATGAGAAAATTGAGCCACAGCATTCAGAGAAGTTAAAACTAGTGAGAAATTGATTTTATTTAACAAATTTCTACCTGTTCCTTAGTTGTGGTTCGGCCTTTAGAGCACTGTTACCTGACTTGAACCATTTCTAGACTTCAACTCCCATAATTCTTAGCAATGGCCATGCTAGCTCAGGAATTTCAAGTCCCACACATCTGAAAGTTTCTGCTTAGGTTGTACAAGTGTGAAAATAATTTTGGAAACAGGTCAGCCTTTACTATAATAATATGTTCCATTAAGTCTTCTAGCAACCACATAGATAGATTTTCTCCATGATGATCTATCCCAAACCTGATCCTTAAAGTTTCTCAATGGGGCATTCATAATGACAATCCATGTTGCTGGTTTGTTTTTATTGCACTTTTCCAGCATTAGAGCCTTTGTCTTTGTATAATGTGTATAATGTATAACTTCACTCTGGCCATTTACACCTCAAATGAGAATTCTCAGTCAATTTGTTTGATGATCCATTAGTTTATTTTCTTGGCTGTCCACAGTATTCCGTGGAGTCTTCTCCAACACCAAAGTTTAAATACTTTTTATATTTTACTTCTTTAAAGTCTAACTTTCACTTCTAAGAGTGTCACAAGAAATACTATAGTTTGCGTGATTCTAATCTTTGTATTCATACTGTAGTAATTAATTAATTAATTAATTGACTGACTCAAATTTATTAATTCAAAGGACTTCCCTCGTATGGCTTAAACTTTTCTTATTTGATAAGTAGATTGGACTATTGCATTGCACACAGAATAGCATGAATAGGTTGGACAGTAATAATACCAATGATTACTTTGTCACATAAATCAAAATACAGTGTGATAGATAACAAGCAAATATATTTAGAAAGAATTAAAAAAAATATTGTTGTCACAAGGAATCTTGTTTTCTGCAAGTTATTTTTCTAATGAAATGTAGGGAAAATTTGCCTTTCTTTTTCCTTGTGCTAGCTATAACAATATCCAGGCAGAATACTTGTTCCATCACTCAACAAAATAATTTACAGTAAAACTTCAGTTTAATGGATCATCTGGGTAAAGGGGCTATTTCTAAATGTGAATATCTACTAAATATAGATTTGCATATTTTGAATCTATTTGTGTCATTTGTGTAGTTTTTGAATTAACATAAATGATGTCATTTGCAATAAAACTTTAATTTAATTGACAGCTTCTCTCTCCCTCTCTCTCTAAATCTGTGTCTCACAAATAAGATTACAAATAAGAGAGGCTTTGTTATTAACTAACCTGCCATTAAGCAACAACAAGTGAAACTCTGGGCCTCTGTCACGCTGCTGACCAGGGCCTAGGCCTAAGTACAGAGAGCTAGAATCCACCACTGGTACCAAACACCGGGGATGACTTCCCTGTAAGCAACTTGCCCACTGTCTCTCATCCAAGCATCCCATATTCATAACCATCTCAATAGAATAATCCACCACAAGCTTTCCAGTGTGTTCTTCCCCAGCTCTAGCCTCTTGGCTTCACTTCCCTGGTTAGATATTCCTCCATCCATTCTGGTGTTGTGGACATCCTAACTACAACTCAGAGGTTACCGGGAACCCCCCTAGTATTTCAGCCCTCACTCTCAGCAGTGAGTCCTTGGGAGTCCTAAGCCACTAATTCCATCACATCTAACTGTACCCCCCCTTACCCAGCTTCTCTCAATAGCTGACAACATGGAACCCAAACCAATTATCCCCGCTACCCAACTGTCATTCCAGTAAAAGAGTGCCCAATTATGCACATATTCATACATATAAATCCAACCTCCACACTTAGGCCCATTCCCCACAGCATTCACTCTAGTGGACAAAGCCTTTTCTACCACACCAGTGGGTTCCTGGTCAAATTACTCTCCATGTGGGGTTTCTGTTAACCAGTTTATACCAGACCCTGGCCACTAGTCTCAGGTGACCAGGCCATTGCTGCAGTAAAGCTTGTGACTCCAGCCAATGCTTGCTAATATCCCAGCTCTTTGTTGGGGCCACAGGCCCTCCCAATACCATTGCTGTTGCTATTGCCACCTCTGCTGTGGTCTTGCTGTTACCTTTGAGTGCTAACCACTCAGCTGTGGACCCTTCATCCAGAACCTCCAGCTGCTTGCCTGGATTCTAATCACTCAATTGCCACTCACTCCAGCCTGCCTGAGCTTTTTAATGGGTGTTAGTCAACTAAATAGAAAACATCAATCCATTGTATTTGAAATGGTTAAACTGAGGATCCTATATATATAGTCAAATAGGCTGTCCCTCATTTTCCAGAAAATTGTGCAAACTTTCATTGATTGATACTTACTTAACAGCACAGGACAAAGCTTTCAAATCTTCTGGAAAATGAGAGACAGGCTATTTAACTTCTGTTCCGAATACTTAGCCATTATTTTACTTTTGTAAAATACTTCTGTTCCTAGTACTTATACATTTTGAGCCAAAGAGATGATATCCTGTTGGTAAAAGCCTGAACAAGTACCTTGAATCATGAGCATTAATTAATAATGCTCGTGATCTTTCCAAGGATTTTTGTCCCAAGCACATATTCAAGGATAGTATGAAGAAAGTGCTTTGGCAGAGGACCATGTAATTTTATTTCTTCCTCACTTGACTGAAAAAAATGTATTGGAATGTAACAAAAAGACCTTGATGTATGATCATGGAATGTAAGAGGCATTGACCATTGAAAATTGTCATGCCAGGAGCCTCTTAGCAACAGCAATAAAAATGACTTTATAACAATGAATGTAAGAGTTGCCATTAGGGAATGTCATAAGTATCGCTGCTTTCATAAAGGATTGCACACATTTCTCTACATATCACTATTTCTACCTCAGATATGCCATTTTCTTAATTTAGAGAATCTCTTTTTACATGACTTCTGGATCCAATAGATTTCCCTCTTTGGCAGTTTAACAGAAAAACCTGAATTGCTTTCTCTGGCCACAAAGAAGAAATTATTGCCACAGGCCATTGTATCAGGAGCAATATTCCATGTCATCGCAGAACCCTTGATTAAAAATACTGTTTATTACTCTGACTAACCAAAACAAGAATGTAAAAGGTGAAAGTTCAGCTTTGAAAGAGCTACCTTGCAATGAGATTCAGTCAAAGGCGAAAGATAGGTATTTATTCAGGCTTGGTCAATCCACATTGCCTGCAGGGTCTAATGTTGTCAGAAAAATCCATGGGGTGGGGGCATGCATTCAAAAAAAAATCAAGAGGGCAGCCTTGACTATAGAATTGAATCTTTAATTTTTTGCATAGAAAAGTGGCAGGGCTTTGATTGGGCAGTCACAACACCAGCTTACTTTGTTTGATCAGCTGTTAGTGCCTCTCAATATCCTAATTCATTTCTATAACCAAAATAAAATTCCCTGGAACTTATCCCTATCCCTTGTAATTGCTTTCAAAGACTTCTAGTGCAATTGAGAGAAAACCAAAAAGTCAGATTTGTTCATCTTTTCTTGGAGAATCATTAATAATTTTAAAAAACGTAGTAAGTCTACATTTAAGTAGGAAACTGGGTGTATGTATGTTTCTGGGAGAGGGGTATTTCATTTTAATATGTGTTTATTTAATTTGTACTTCTCAATTCAGTTTTGCAAATCAGAGCTCTTTTGAACTCTCCAGTCAAACAACATGGGGAAAAAATAATCTGTGAATACAAAACCTGATTATCATGGCATACAGATTACCTTAGACAAAACTGCAAATATGTGCATAACATAATTGTAGTATTCTACTAAACATAAGAAATGCAATGAAACAAAACTGTGTGAACTTGGACAGTTGTCACATAAACTGATTACATGTGGAGGTTTTTTTTTAACCAAATAAAGACTCAAGGGGGTTCTGTTAATATTATATAAACACAACAGTGGTAGGAAGATTGTACACTTTAATATTATTTTCAATATTAAATTATTGGATTAGTCTTGGATTCAGAACTAACTTCTCCCACCCCATTGCTCCTGACATCTTCATAACAATATCATTACAATCAACTCCCTAGAAAAAGATAAGGAGCTGGTTTGGCTGAGACTGGAAAAAGAACTCAAGGCTGTTTGTGTTGATAACCTAAGTCATTTCCAGATTCCAAATAATATCAAAAAACCCCAACAGGACTGCAAGCCACAGTTCCATCAGTACGCTGATGATACTCAGTTGTACATCTCCACCCCAGGTCACCCCAACGATGCCCTTGACGTGATGGCCCGCTGCCTGGAGGCCGTACGGGTCTGGATGGGGAGGAACAGACTCAGACTCAACCCTTCCAAGACCGAGTGGCTGTGGTTGCCGGCGCCCCGGCATAGTCAGCTGATTCCATCGCTGTC
>NW_015386405.1:2897472-2900807 GCF_001527695.2 Protobothrops mucrosquamatus | reverse complement strand
GCCCCCACCCTCTGGAACGAACTACCCCCCGAGATCCGGACGATTCCGGATCTCCTAGCTTTCCGCCGCGCCCTCAAGACATGGCTTTTTCAGCAAGCGGGTCTGGCCTAGGGTGAATTTTAAATAGGGACAATTTTAATAATTTTAATAAGACACAGCGACAAATATTTGTTTTTAATTGGTTTTTATTGGGGATAATATTTTATACTGTTTTAATATGCTGTGAGCCGCCCTGAGTCCTGTGGGAGAAGGGCGGCATATAAGTCTAAGAAATAAATAAATAAATAAATAAATATCAGGACCCTTTCCCTAAATTTATAAAAATTCTATCTAAATTCCTTAAAATCCCATAAATCTATGAGTCAGCTCATTTTATTATCAATTATTCTTGCAAATGCTTAGGAGTTCTGCTAATCTAAACTTGAACAAATTGTCAAGTGCTGGGGAAATCAGGAGATTCAGACAGTTCAAATAAGTATAAAGATTTATTGCAAGTTCAAGCTCTCTACAAGAATCTGACCAACTAACGGTCAAGGGAAATGAGCGGGAGATAAGAGCAGCATTCAAGGTGGGCTGGACTTAGATCTCTTGTGGGCACACAAGGACTCATGACTTATGATGCGTTTGACCTGGCTCTTGGGCTCAGCCTGATCATCTCCTACACAAATAGCTTTTTTTCAATGGAATAGCCAAGTCTTTTAAGTAATTCAGATCAAAATCTCTATACAAAAGAAAGCAACCAATCCAGTTTCTTCCTTATCCATGAAAGCATCATCATCATCATTATTACCATCACCATCATCATCATCTGAAGCAGGCCAATAGCTATTGTGATCATCAACATCTAGAAAGAATACCTTAGCACCAACTTTAAAATCCTTATCATTTTTAAAAACTAATTGAACAAAAATATTTGAGAACAGTGTTTAACGCTGATATTAAAAAAGCAAACACAATTTTAGACTGCATCAGTAGCAATGTAATCAAGACTCTGTGCCCTTTAAGATAAGTTCTAATTTGATATAACAATCTTATTTTAAGAACTTGTAACATAACCCAATATAAAAAATGTGTTTTGGGGTTGTCATGTAAGCCTAATGATCTGCCTTCCTGTTACATAAAGGACATAAAGACTTGGATTTGAGTTGCCCCTTGTTTTGAGATGCAGAGGCCTATTTATATCTACCTATTCTAAATTAGGTGGGGTAATTGTGTGAAATTCCATATAATGTCACACACCATTGGTGGTAGTATTCCAAAGAAAGGGCAGTAACAATTCTACAATATTTGCATTGATCAGATCAGTTTGAGGCATCACATTTAAGAATCATAAAAAAATAAGAATTCAGAAGATGGAAACTATGTCTCATGAGGACAGACTGATGCATCCGATCTGTTTAATCTTGAGAAAAACCATTTAAGAGGTATATATGATATGATTGAAGAGTTATCAAGAGAAGCAAATAAGATCTGTTTTGTCATTCCAAACAACAGGACACAGGACAATGATCTTAAAGCTTCTGGAAAATTAATTCTGGCTAAGCAAAAATGTAGAGTTGTTTGATGGTGGTGAGGTAAATATAAGTTCTCTTTCACAGGATATACAGTACTTAAGCAGAACCTGAAGATCTAAGTGTTATGGATGATTTAATTTGGATTCCTGATTTCAGGAGGAGTGGCCTAAATAGTATTTGACAACTCTATGATTCTATAACACCCTATGGACAAGATTGCCTTGTTTAGTTGAATACTGTTAAATATTTGCTGTAGTATAGTTGCATTCAGAAGTGGAACTAGAGAGATACAGAATACAGAATAACAGAGCTGGAAAGGACATTGAAGGTCTTCTAGTCTAACCCTCTGCTCAAGCATGACTCTATATCATTCCAGACAAATGGCTATCCAGGCTCTTCTTAAAAATCTCCAGTGATGGAACACTGACAACTTCTGGAAGCAAGCCATTCCATTGATTAATTTTTCTCACTCAGCGAATTACTCCTTAGTTTAGATTTATTAATAATAAACCTAATAGATTTATAGGTTGATTGGTTTAGTTTATTGAAAATAGAGAATAAAGAAAACCTATCAAGGAGGTTTAGTTTATCAATGAACTAAATCTCCTTGATAGGTTACTTTATTTTCTATTTTCATTTTCATTTTTAAAAAGAAGGGGGGGAGATAGGGAGAACTTTTATCTTATTAATTTACTATGGAAGAGTGACAGACAAAATTTCATTACCAATAAATAGATGTATATTTGTGCAGTTGTTGCAAATGATATTGCAGGAAAGATTTGCTCAACTTTCCCCAGCATATGCAATTATGTTTGATAATTAGCCATAGATATTTTCATTCCACATTAAACTTGTTAGCTTTTTCACTCAGAGGTTAACACTTTAAATGATGTCTTCTGAATAGTACTTAATAATGCATTTCATTTAGATTAAACTGTTTAATATATGCTAAATAAATATTAGCTTATTTTAAGGAACTTATTAATTAAGCTCTAAGTGTGAAGACAGATAATAAATGGAAAGTATATAGTCAAGGAACCTGTCTGTCCTACATAGTGGATGTTACAATCCTTATACTATAATACATTGTAGATAGCTCCTGTTTTTTCCTCTTGAGCTACTTGATTTTTTTTGTTTACTTAAGATTTGGGGGGGGGGCTTTTGTTGGTTTGTGTGCTATGGTAATGCTATGTGGTTGTAGTAGTCTGTTAGTCATTTCTGAGATATTTTAGATGTATGTTAGGTTTATCATTTTCATAGCTTCTGTTGGTAGTGGGCTGAGGGGTGAGGCATATTTTGATAAAGTTGCATAGGTATCCATTTTGTGGAAGGTGTTGTATAGGTGGTATGTTTCCTTTTTCTGGTATTCTCGATTGCTGCAGTGTATTTGTACTTATCTGAATGATGTTCATACATAGTTCCTCTTTTGGGAGATTGTGTTGTTACTTTGGTAATGGAGCAGCTGCTTAGTGTGCAAGTAGTGTATTATCTTTCAATAGACTTGCATTTCTAATTTGCCATCCTTTCCTCTGCTGATGAGGATATCCAATGTGTTGGAGTAATGTGTTGTTTTCTTCTTCCGTTGTGAATGTTGTTCCTTTGAAGATGTTGTTGATAGTTTCTTTTTTTTTTTTCAAATATAAATTTTTTATTATTTTCATCATAAAAAAAGCACATCACAAATACATCACAATGTAAAAACCCTACCCCCCCCACCCCCCCGGACTTCCCAAACCAAATCCCAGGCTAATATTCAAATATAGGTAAACAAATATTAATATCTCTAACTCCACAAACTCTATTTATAAACAATCCATCTCC
>NW_015386405.1:2886677-2895998 GCF_001527695.2 Protobothrops mucrosquamatus | reverse complement strand
TCTCACCTACATCGTCCATATAGGACGACTCGGGAACTCAACTCCTACCCCGGGCAGCTCACCTATCCCCTTATGCCCAGGGGAAAGGTATCAAGCCGTTTGACAGCTGATGCTAGCTGTCAAACCGGCTTTTACGCAAAACAGGCGGGAGGCAGCAAACAGCTGCGACCGACGAAGACGCCTGCCACCGGAAGTCCCATGTTGTTGATAGTTTCACATGTCCTCTCAAATTGTTCCCTTTTTATTAAGACAAAGATGTTATCTACATACTGGATCCATATTTTTGGTTGCATGTGTGGGAGTGCTATATGCTGTTTTACAATCTCTGCTGTGAGTCCTGAGAGTGAACTATATTATTTTGAGAAATGTCTTAATGTGGAAAAACACCAGCCTTGGAAAAGTTTAGAGAGGCGGGAAGGAAGAATCAGTCTTAAAGATCAGTGTAAAGAGTCCAGTTTGGGAATGAGAGAAGTGATCAGTGCTCTAGCTTGGGGGAATTCTGTTTCAAGAATAACCTGAACTGGAGTTAAAAGACAAATAGTGTTGTTGAGAATTAAATGGTATACGGAGTAGAAGGAGAAGATTCAATTCTGGTTGAAAAAAAACCCCATTATGTAAATACCCAGGTGCCATATGGTAAAGTGTTTTATAGGTGAAAACCAGCACTTTAAATTGCATTAGAAAACATCTAATGGCCAATACAAGTTTCATTTCATAGATATAATATACTCCCAATAATTTTGAGTTAGCACATAAGCATTTGAGCTGTTTCAGTAGTAAAATGAAAAAGTGATTTTGTTCCTCCTAGCCTCATTTTTTTTCAACTTTAGTTGAACCTTGTAACTTATTCTAACATTTCAGGTGAAATTCAGTGACAATTCTAATATTGAATGAATATATCCAAAGAAAATCCATGTTGAAATTTTCTTAAGTCACATGTTTCCAAACTAGATACTGTTAATTTTTGGACTTGCTAAGGGTTGATATAGCATGGCAAATGATCAATTAATTTTCTCTAGACTCTTGACTGAGGATTTTTTCCTCTTTTTTTTTTCTCATCCCAGTTCAGTGTCAGTTTCTGACATGATTTTGGAAGCTGAATTCAAGGCTTTCACGAGTCACTTGAAATCCTGTTATATCAAGTTTATTTATTTAGGCATGTATTCCTGCCCTTAAATCTGTTCATGCATTTGGTTTAGCATTATTGTCCTTCTGACCTCATATACCACATACTGTCCCATAGGCAATGGTTATCTGCAAGGGGGGAAGGACAAGGAATGGCAAATATCAAAAGCAGCATCGCCTTCATGCGATGCAAACTTTGCCCTTTTTTATATAGACTGTGACATCAAACATATCTGCAATCAGGGCACAGTTTGCATCATAACAATGCATTTTGATAGTGTAACATTATTCTTGTCATTTTGACAAAAGTGTTGGAGGCTGCAGATGCCACAGGACACTTTTTTTTTTGTCTGATCCATGTAACTCATTGTTTAGCATACTGATAAAAGGTCTGCAGAGTCTTTTTGTTCCAGAGACAAAATCTGGAGGTGGTTACTATACATTTTAATATTATTCATACAGTACTGGGTTGGATCCATATGTATCCATATTGAAAACACACTACATGAAATCAGTAGGAGTTAACTGGCAAAGATCTGCTGAATTTAGAATGATAAGAACTTGCACCAAACCAATACTTAATATTCCCAAATATTTTTGGGCTGCAATCCTAGAGCATGTTACTGGGCAATTAGTCTTATTGAATTTATTAAGATCTGTATTTAAATACTTAGAAGTGTATGTTATTATTATATTATGAGTAGGGCTTTGACAGTATTCCAAGTCAATTCAAATAAACAAGACACTTTAAAACTCTGTTAAAAAGGACAATATAGATTTCATAAACTTGCAGATGCATTCCAGCTATGAACATCATTATATTCTTCTTGCTATGGCCTATTAGTTTATATGGTATGTGAAATACATGGCCAAATTAAATGCGGCTGGAATTTATGTAAGAAGGGAAATCTTTTATGAATAATGGCATAAAAATATTATTACTCAATCTGGAATTTTAGATTCACATTTCTCATTTTAAAGCTTCAAGCCTACATCTGTGGAAAAAAAAAGGTTTTTACTGCACACAAGAGCTTGAATTTTTCCTATACCACAGAACCATATGGAAACAATGGATTAGGAACATTCTATTTGATGGGTCTCAAATGTGGTGCAAATAAGAAATATTCTCAGTTAACTGCAAAAGCATTCAATTACTAGGCCCAATGAGTTGCTGAAAATTTTTTAGGAGTCCAGGGATATTATACCAAACTGATGGTTGTTAGGTATGGGTTTAGAATTGAAGAGTGGTTTTCTGAAAAATAAAATTCACTTACTGTAAGATCAGATAAATCAAAATGCTGACTAAACATTCCTCTTATTCCTCTGGTCTAGTTTGAAAAAAAAAAGTTTAAAGTTTCAGGGGGCTTTTTTTTTTTTAAAGCAATTTTCATTCCATTTGAAAGAATATATCTAGTGTTTGAATATACCCTACCACACACACAGAGAGAAATGTATATTGAAATATATGAGAGTCAGTTTGGTGAAGTGAGTAAGTAGAAACCAGGAAACAGTGAGTTTTAGTTCTCCCTTGAGCAAGAAGCAGTAACTCTCTCTCAGTCCTAGGAAGAAGGCAAATGCAAATGCCTCAAAGAAAACTCAGTGTGCAAATGGATGCAGAGCAGAAGAATATAGCCACAAAATTATGAGATCTGCTGTGGGACTCTGACACTTAGCTTTGAGGTGGTGGAGACCCAAAATCTTCAAAAGTATGATTGAATAATTATGCCAGACTAAAGTGCAGTTCCAGTTCCCCTGATGCTCTTGTTTGACCATCTTTGTTCAACTCAGAGTCACCAAACCATGTAGATATAAGATGTAGACATTTGCTATAGGGCAGCAAAGGAGATTGTGAGGTGTTTTAGGCACTTTGCCTAAATATAAAGCAAAGTTGATTTCTCTTAGCGAACAGAGTGGTAAGACATCCCATGTAGGGAGAGGAAAGTCTAGCCCTGGATGAGAATAGAGACAGTTCTTAGAAAGAATCATAAAGTACAGATCTGAGAACAGAAAGAATCCCAGATGGTTCTCAAAGTGGCAGAGAAATACACAATGGCACAGCAACTGGAACGTTCATGCAAAGCTGTGCATGAGCAGGCTCAATTATATATTCCAGGGCAAAGTTATTTGCTTAAAGTTTATAAAAGTCACAGGCCTGGAGCTTTTTTTCAGTGATTCCAAAAGATGAAGTACTCACTAAGAAGCATTCCTGATAAGCTTTTATTGAAATTGCTTAAATTAACCTACCCTTCTCAGGTAATTTGATAGAGGAACTTACATGTGCTATTAAGAAGTTTTCCATTCAAGAAATGAATATTCATGGCTTTGCTTTAAAAAGTCAGTGTGTGCCAAAGGGTGGGGTGATGTAATTGGAGTGGGGAGAGTGAAGAGATTGCCAGTCTATTCAGAAGAATTTCTCTGATGTTTTTTTTCCTTTGTAAAAAAAAAAAAGCAAATTGATCTCTTGCAGCAAGAGCAGTGAGAGCAGTAGACAAAAAAAAAAAGCAAGATATTTTTTTTCCAGATTGGCTATACTGTAATAAAGTATTAGTCGGTACTAGTAGTTTTACTCAGTGCCAGTTGCTGAAAACATAGGAAGGCTGTACAGCTTTCATAATTTCTTCTTGGGTTTTGATTAACTATTTGGAAATAGGAAAGAAGACACTGGAACTAGATAGGTCACATTGGATTCAGCAGGAATCTTATATTCAGGGTTTTTAGTGTGTATTCATGGCAAACTAGACATCCCTGAAGGAGCAGGGATAGCACTGCAGCAGAGAATGATGGCCAAACAGCGAATTCTGGTCAGCACAATTTTCCCTGATAAAGAACATTGCCACTTGCACCCTGGACAGCTGCTCCTCATGAGTAGACTACAGGAACTAAGGAACTTAAAATGAGGACAATGTACCTGATTCAAGTCCTTATTTAAATATCCCTTTGTTATTGGGTAATGGGTTTGTGTGTCATTAGTTGAAGAAAAGTCACTTTTATCCAATTTTGAGTAATTTACCCAGGTTTGGGAAGCACTGGCTTAGAGGGATCGGTTGAGGACAACTCGCCGGGTCCAACTTGTGATGGCCAACACACCACAGGATAACTCGCTATGGGACAAGAGTTATACTAATATTGAAGAAATGTGGAATAGAATCAATAAAGAAAAGATGCAAAAGGAGGGACAAAATGAAATGTGAATGACAAAAGCTAAAGTAATTTTAAGTTATTTTAAATACTTAAATTGAATGGCTGAATTGTCCCTCAGCTAGTTGTCCCATGGAGAGTTGGCCACAGTGAATTGTCCCATGGTAAATTGGCCATGGCAAGTTGGCCGTGGCAAGTTGTCCCATTCTGTAGAGTAGGGGTGTCAAACTTGCAACATCACATGATGTGTTGCGACGTATCACAACTTTTTTTCCATTGCCGGCAATGGGGTGAGCGTGGTTTTGCCATAACACATCCAGCCCATGGGCCAGCAGTTTGACACCCCTGCTGTAGAGAGATACTACACATAACTACCTTATAGGAAAAGCACATTAAAAAGCACATCAGAAGAAAATTTATTTTATATGTAGCAAAAATAGATAATTGCTGAAAGCAGAGTAATTATAGCTATAAAGTGATTTATTTCTTTTTATTGCATATAAAACTTTTTTACAGGTGAGGCTACAAGAGAATTAGGAAGAGAAAACCTGTTTACCTGTTTACATTTTTTTACCCTTTTATGACTGAGAGAAATTGATTCCTATTTTTGTACAAATAAAAAGAAAAAAACCCACAAGAACATTTTTCATACTGGAGTTTGTCTCCCTCCCCTCCCCCCCACACATGTTATGACACAAGCAAAATACAAGATGTGAAACTGGAAAAATATTTTATCACACTTCTATTCCTGTTTGTTTTTTTAATTATCATTTTGAGAATATTTCTTTCTGCTTCTGGGATATAGACACAGCCATTCTAATTGGAATAAATTGATACTGTAGTTACTTTTAATTTATGTTTTCATTTACTTTGCTATCTTTTTTTCTTCCTTTTTATTTGTGCATTTATATACATTTATTTTACTATCATTGCTTCTTTGCTTTGTGAAGAAACCTGACACTTAGATATTTATAGGACATTCTATAGATGTCAACAAATTGATTTAATTGAGACTACTCACCATTAAATATGAAGGATCTGGAAAACTATCATCTTCCAGATGAATTGCAGTATACTAAACATAAAATTAAGTAACAATTTGCAAATTGGTTTGGTTGTCAATGTAGCAAATTTTAAAACAGCCTTGAAAATAAAAATTCTTTTTTTAAATTACAACTTTTCCTAACATACACAATATGTTTCTTAAAATACTTGAAAGGGGCTAAGATAAAAAGTCAAACATGTTCTATCTCCTTTTGCAAGACAGGGACAAGGGATTTAAGTTACAGGATGACAATTTCCCACTTAACATTGGGCTGTGGGGGGAATCTTCATAGTAAGAATAATTCAGCAAGGATTTTTTCCTCCAAACGTTGGGGGATTCTTTAGTTTGGCTGCATTCAAATTGATTTGGAAACTAAGGAGCTATTTGTCACAGATATTTTAATTTGGATACCCATAAGGCAGTTATTGGACTCAATGCCTACATGGCTCTTTCAACTCTGTGATTCTAGATTGGTTTTATATAATTCTAATATAATTAGGGAAACATTTTTGTCAAAGTATACCTAAAAAAAAATACAATGACCACCAATATATGCAACAACAAAACATACAGTATATACCTTCCTATTCACAATTCTCTCAAATGCATTTCCACTAGTGGGATTTCTTTTGGCTTTGTTTTGTGTTTGCACCTTTTAACTCAGGGGTCTTCAATCTTGGCCCTTTTATGACTTGTGGACTTCAACTCCCAGAATTCCTCAGCCAGGCATGTAGTCCACAAGTCATAAAAGGGCCAAGTTTGAAGACCCCTGTTTTAACTGTTTGTGTATTTGTTCTGAGCAGAGAATAATGGACCATTGCAATTATGTTTCATAGTGCCTTTTACTGCAATGATGCAGTCCAATTTGACAGGCTGAATTATTTCAGTTCAAAGCCTAAGCCAGCATAGCCAAAGACCAGAATTTGGGACTTGTTGATCTGAGCTTCTGGATTCATGCCCCTTGTGTAAAGAATTGTAACCAAAACAGATACACTTCCTGCTTACATTATTGAATTTCTCTCAAGTACATATGTATGTAATATCAGATCTCTTTTTGTCTAAATGCCAATACAAAGCCAATCTATTATGTAAAACCTCTAGCTCAGATCACTAACTACATTCTTCCTCCACCCCAATCATAAAATGAAGCAAAGACAAAGTTATTCAGGCTGAGTTGAATAGGAAGCTATATTTTATCAGCATTTGATTCTTTATTAAGATATTCTTTTTCACACCCTTTCCTAGCCAGGCACTTATGGGGAGCAAATGTGTTCCCTATTGGTATGAGAGGTTGCTAAGAGAGCCAAGTTCCATTGCAAAAAGATTGCTTGACAGGTTGTCTCTGGATTTTCCAGCATAAGTATAGATGCAGATGGGTTTTGATATTCTTCACCAAATCTTTGAGCAAAAAAGTTGGGTAGATGATTTCTTTTTTTGCAAAATGTCTCTATAAGAAGAGAATTTTTCATCCAATATTGCAAGAACAGGACTCTCCCTTGGCAATGACCACAGCACTACTATATTGGGGGGGGGATGCAAGGAGTTATTTCCAAGAATATTGTCTTGGGTAGAATTGAAAGATGGGAAGCCAAAGAGATCCCGAATATTGGAGAAATTATTGTATGATGAAAGACAGGATATAAACTGACAGATTTTATCCGATTTTTTATATATCCTCTACTTAGAATTTCTCAGAACGTATGTTCTTTTACAGACAATCTTTTAAAAAAATCTACTGTCATATTAAAAAAGAAATAGTGGAAAATAAATGATGGGAAATATATCCTGCTAATACAAAATGAAGCAATGGTTCTGAAGCAGAATATCAGTGTCTACATAAAGCTGGAAGAATAAAGAGTGAAAGTTACTGAGTTTTTATTTTTAATTAACTTTTTCTACTCCTCCATTCCAATTCATTTTTTGTATACTAATCACATGCTGTGCAAGTGGACTACATTTTTCCCCTCCTTTTTACACCAAAACATTATTTAAAAGCTTCTCCTTCACTAGAATAGTAGAGTTTTTCTACAAAATCAATTCTGCTGTCTACAAGTAGCAGGTGAGTGAAGGTAAGCATAAGCAATTTAAATCTAGCAGCAGATTCATTCCATTTTTCAATAACAGATCTATTCTTCAGAAAATTAGGTCAACTGGAATTATATTTCTATATCACACTAAAAATCTTTCTAGATGGCCATGGATAAGAACAAATATATGGTTAAAGCTGCAATGGTATGCACTATTTCCTAAAAAAAAAAAAAAAGCCATACTCAACTCAATCAATTTACTTCTGAATAGACATTTAGAGCATGGCAGTGTTGAAAAAAAATCTTCAGGTCCAGTCCAAGCCGGGAATAAACAAAATGGAGGCTGTTTGGAAAGAAGATTGTTGTTTATAATAATAATAATAATAACAACAACAACAACAACAACAATAATAATAATTTGGAAGGGACTTTGGAGGTCATCTAGTCCAACCCCTGCTCAGGCACGAAACTCTATACCATTTCAGACAAATGGCTGTCCAATCTCTTCTTAAAGACTTCCATTGTTCGAACATCCACAGCTTCTGGAGGCAGGTTGTTTCACTGATTAATTGTTCTAACTGTCAGGAAGTTTCTCCTTAGTTCTAGGTTGCTTCTGTCTTTGGTCAGTTTCCATCCTTTGCTTCTTGTCTTGCCTTCAGGGGCTTTGGAGAATAGCTTGACTCCCTCTTCTTTGTGGCAAACCCTGAAATATTGGAACACTGCTATCATGTCACCCCTCGTCCTTCTCTTCATTAAACTAGACATACCCAATTCCAGCAACTGTTCCTTATATGTTTTAGTCTCCAGTCCACTAATCATCTTTGTTGCTCTTCTCTGTATTCTTTCTAGAGTCTCAACATCTTTTTTACCTTGTGGTGACCAAAACTGGATGCAGTATTCCAAGTGTGGCCTTACCAATGCATTGTAAAGTGGTATTAACACATGATCTTGATTCTATTCCTCTGTTAATGCTACTTTATCTACTTTATCAAATGCCTTACTGAAGTCCAAGTAAATTATATCCACAGCATTCCTCTGGTCTACTCATTTTGTCACTTGGTTGCCAGAAACTTCAGCAACAGCAGCATGTTTCAGGGGTGGCTGACAAAATGGAGCTGGGAGTGGTGGGTTTTTATACTTTCTTTGGGCTTTATGTTTGGAGTTGTTCCTGTTTGAGGTTGTTCCTGTTCCTGTGCAATGAACTTTGACCTGAGGTTCAGTGTGCCCTTTTGGTATTCTAATGGTAGTGGGTTAATCCTATTATGTCCTAAAGGTCATGTCCTGCTTTTCTGTGGTTGATGTCCTGTATTGGATTTTTGGGTGAGGGGTTGCTGGTTCTAACTCTATCACTCTGCTGTTGTTAGCTATCAAATCTTGCTCCAAGTGATTTCAAAAGATCCTTTCTTGAATGGGCTTCTGCAGGTAGTATTTGCTCATGAATGGGGCCTCAGTCTTTCTGAATGGGATTATCAAATCTGCATTTCTACAGAGCTGGCCTGCTTAGTTTCTGCTTGGAGCTATTAAGAAAAACTGGGCCTGCTTTTCTGCCTTTAAGATCATGTGGGGAAATATAATATTCTGCCTTTTTAATATTTCCCAAAATGTTTCCTTCTCTGGGGGGGTGATGACTTCCCACAGCAGTGCTACCTAATTCTCAAGCTCAATCTCCAAAGCTGGAGCAAAGCTGTTTCTGTCAATGAGCCTCAATTAAAATAATGTTACGTGTGTATGAATAAAAAAATGTAATAGCTCATACAGCAATATTTATGTTAGATCGCGCAGGCAGCAAGACACGAGTCGAGTGACAGTCAGCTCTTGGTTTATTGGCAAGGCATAAAGTAAATCCGGACTGGCTCTCTGGGCCAGGGGAGCCCTCTTTTATGGGATTCCCCTGGCTTGTAATCACACAATTCCATTGGCTGGCAAGACCCTGTTGCTAGTTAGCCAACCAGCAACGGGCATGAAACTGTATGCAGATGGAGAAGG
>NW_015386405.1:2876657-2884685 GCF_001527695.2 Protobothrops mucrosquamatus | reverse complement strand
CTGGCTTGTAATCACACAATTCCATTGGCTGGCAAGACCCTGTTGCTAGTTAGCCAACCAGCAACGGGCATGAAACTGTATGCAGATGGAGAAGGGCAATCACCCTTAATGGGCGATCAATGGTGAAAGGCAATCACCCTTAATGGGTGATCAGGATATGCATAGGGGATTAAGGGGGGGGAATACAAAGAACACAACAATTTATTTGATAATTTTTTTGCAAGAAGCTCTTTTCTTATCCCTTTAATTCTAAAAATTGTCAATATAAAGCAAAGCAAACATTTATCAACCTTTCTCATAGGCAGTGGCATTCAAGTAGCCCTACATATTACATTTGACAAAAGCCAAAGGGAAAGCATGCAACCATTCTGGTTAGTAGCCATCCACCTTTCTTTTATTCATTCAGTTTTTAAGTGAATATATGCATTTATTTTTAAAACTTGCTTGCTTTTTCTTTCTATTTTATTTTATTTTATGCTGACTAGTATTCAGGAAAACCTAAATCCAGTAATATCTGGAGAGGTGCATATTCCCTAACTTTGCTCTGTACCGTATTTTCTACTCCTGCTCTGTAGACTGCTCTGTAGCACTCTATGTAAGAATGGCAGAATAAACTTTAGATATGTCCTTTAACTTAAGGAATGGGGATCTGAACTGACTTTGCAGACTTGTAATGAAGAAGCGTTTCAGGTAACAAGAACTTATTGATGTTGCTGATAATCTACTAAAATGGAGCATTTACCAAGATAGAAGTGTCAAAACAGATAAATTTTAGCAGACTAACTATGTTCATAGATAAATTGCTCACAAATAAGAACACAGGCTAAGTTTCCCCCAGTTCATAAATTCCCATATTGCTTGTCACTATTTTTCACATAATTGTTCACTATATTTTTAATGTTTGGCATGCTCTATGGCACTTCTACACCACCACATTTTCTATTCGCCAGTCATTCAAAAAATAATCCTTGGCAGTTTTCATGTGCTGGCTCACATAAAGCAAGAAGACGAAAGAGCCACTACTAGCTGACTAATAAGATAGCACAAAGAACAGCAATAAACTGGAATCTTGTCCTTTGCTACTGCCAATCCCAGAATAATAATAATAAAAAATTCTTCCCCTCATTCCAGAGTACAGACAGAAAATGAGGGTGCATTACTAACCTTTCTCATCTACACCTTTTGTTTATATTGTGCAATTTATCTGATCATATACAAAAACAGTCGCAGATTGATTCCCTGTCACGAGGGGGACTTGCTAGGCTGCCAAGCCACCATTTGTTGCCCTTAACAGTCCCTATGAAATAGGAACTGGCAGCTTGTGGGAGGAAAAAATTCCCATCAAGAGTAAAACTGCAGCAATATAAAGAAAAAGGCTTATTTTACTGTAATTTCAAACACACTCCTATTAGGCCTAAAATAAATTGGCCCCACTCTTGAATACAACTGATATGAAATGAAACTGGCCCAAAGCTGCTTCTAAATAGGAACAAAAAAGTGTGTAACATCTGTTGTGGTGGTTAGAATCCCATGTAAGGGAAGAGTTGGAAAGGCTGGCTCTTTCCTCTTATTTAGTTGTGACCCAAATAGGGTCCTTGCATCATAAATTTACATCAGAAAAGATGCAATGTAAATTTATAAAATGATTGACAACTCTAAGTTCTAATAATAGCAATTGGTTTTATCAGGGCTGTCCAATCAAGTGTTTTAAGGAAGCAATACTGGATTTTGTTGCAGTATTGGGTTATTGCTCAGAAAGAATTGGATATTTCAATCTTTCTGCCTCTGTCACTTTTTGCTTCATATCCATCATCCACCTCTGTACTATATAGCTTTACAATAAATAGTTGCTACCAGGGTTCTCAATTCACTCTGGGGATGAGATTTTGAAACACTCAATTACTTGCCCTGGGGTTCCTTTCTGAGAGGGAAAGATTAAAAAGTTTTGTTGGAGTCCAAGATATTTGGGAGGACATAGCAATGTGTGCTTACTGGGAAAATGGGAAATATCAAATGCTATTTATTCTATTTCATATTCTATGACTCTGTGATTCTGATTTCAACTTAGTAAAACTATTCCCCCTCTCTCCCAAATCCCTTCCATTCATTATTTGCTAGTTCTGGACTCTTTGTCAGAACTGATCATCATCATCATCATCATCATCATCATCATCTTCTTCTTCTTCTTCTTCTTCTTCTTCTTCTTCTTCTTCTTCTTCTTCTTCTTCTTCTTCTTCTTCTTCTTCTTCTTCTTCTTCTTCTTCTTCTTCTTCTTCTTCTTCTTCTTCTTCTTCTTCTTCTTCTTCTTCTTCTTCTTCTTCTTCTTCTTCTTCTTCTTCNCCAGTACTAGCCAGGAGGGGCACGGATCCAGTAAACATGTGGTTGCATTCAGCCTCCCCAGGATCCTGTCCACGTCCTCGGGAGCCACAGAGTCAAACTCCTCCCATACAACAGTCTCAAGACCTGCTCCCGTCTCCTCCCCCGGGGCCACCCAGTTGGAGTCAAGGCCTTCTCGGATCCGAGCGACTTTGTCATGCAGTATCCGAGCGACTTTACCCTAGTATACAACCTTTCTTGCCGCAGTTGTTAAGTGAATCACTGCAGTTGTTAAGTTAGTAACATGTTTGTTAAGTGAACCTGGCTTACCCATTGACTTTGCCTGTCAGAAGATCGCAAAAGGTGATCCCATGACCCTGGGACATTTAAACTGTGATAAATATGAGTCAGTTGCTAAGTGTCTGAATTTTGAACATCGGGCCATGGGGATGACGCAACAGTTGTAAGTGTGAAAAGCGGTCATAAGTCTCTTTTTACAGTCCTTGTAACTTTGAACGGTCACTAAATGAACTGTTGTAAATCAAGGACTACCTGTATTTCTTTTTATTACCTCTCCATTGGAATTGACTAGGATCCACCCTTAAGGGGAATGCAGATTTATCCTATTCTTAGGATTTGAAAAAGGAAAAAAGGGTCTTCCCCTTTCATGTCAGAAAAAAAAAGATTGTGGAAGAGAAAAAAAATGTTTTCCTTTATATTCTTGCTATATTCTTGAAACCTCCTCTTGTTCTAATTTGACAATTCCCAAGCCATTTTTATTTATTAAAACTAAACTGCGGTTTAATACAAAGGTACTTCTAAAAAAGAACAAGTTTCCTCTCAGCTCACCATCTATACTTAAACATCAAAATCTGTTACAGAAACAAGGAAGAACTACTTCTGACTTTCATCCATGAAGTTTCCTTTTGATTACACAATCAATTGTGTATAGTCAAACAGCTTACAAAATGTAATATGAAATCAATTCCAAAAGGATAGATGGATGGATGGATGGATGGATGGATGGATGGATGGATGGATGGATGGATGGATAGATAGATAGATAGATAGATAGATAGATAGATAGATAGATAGATAGATAGAGTTACATGATAATAGTTGGGTAGAAAAAATAATTTATATGTTGCTTAGAGTCATCTATCCTTTTTCTATACAGTAAATAAATAAATCTATCCTTATACAATCTTTCAAAAGATTTTACAAATTAGATATTGTAAAAACTAAATGGTTATTGATGGTGGCAGAATTATATCCACATTTATCTTAAGTAAATTTGATTCTTTTTTATTAACGTTCTCAAGCTGCTGCCAAATTGTTAGTTTCTCTCAAGAACAAATAAACAGGAAAATGACACCTTATATTAACAAGATAAAATCAATTGTAGATTATTTTCCAAAGCATGATGAAACTGCCTATCTTTCTTGTATAAATGTTATTTCCCATAAATAATAATGAAAAACTAGAACATTTCAACAATTTCTTGTGAATTTTCTCATGCTCAGTATACAGAAATGAAACAGAGGGGCGCCAGATGGTAACCTATGGAATACATGTCCTTTTCATTATCAATAGGAATGTAGTTTTTGGTATCCTTTCTTTGCTGGGAGACAAGATTCCTTTACAAAGTTAACTCAGTGAATTCCCATCACTCCTAACCAGGATTGTAGACTTTGAGCAAAGTATTCATGTGGGCATATGGCTAAATGACTGCTTTGTTCAAGGACCCAGATTGCAGACCCAATTATGGTCTTAAGTTGAAAATCTAACAACAAAAATGACCCCTAACCTAAAGTTCTATTTCCCTTTTTATTTTAACTATGTAATGAAGTTGAAAGACAATTTATTAGATCTACATCTCTGGGATGTTTATATCCACCTTCCTTTTAAAAGGGAGATTAATGCACTCTGATTATCAGCTTAACGCTATGAGCTGCCCATACCTTACTTGATTCTCCCTTTTTCATGAAAATAAAGCTATTCATTTATATATATTTTTTCTGTGAATTCAGAAGCAAAACAGATGAAAGTCCCACTGAACAAAAATGGTTCAGACCAATGTTTTCAATTTCAATAACTTTAATTCTACACATCTTAAAGTTACTGAGAAACACTGTTCAAAACTACAAGATAAATATTTGGTTATATTTATCTTTTTCTAGCAATCCAAAGCTACAAAATGCCACTATCATCTTCTTTATCTGGTGAGACCATCCCATCTGGGACTGAGGTTCTTTTCCTCTCACACAAACTCATGCCAACTCAGTCAGAAAACCAACAGGTGGTACCTGGCTCAACAGCAGTAACTGTGAGAGGGATCTAGGTGTCCTAGTGGACAATCACTTTAATATGAGCCAGCAAGGTGCTGCAGCCACCAAAAAAAGCCAACACAGTCATAGACTGCATTAACAGAGAGATAAAATCAAGATCACGTGATATGTTAATACCACTTTATAATGCCTTATAAAGGTAATATCACACTTAGAATATTACATCCAATTTCAATTGCCACAATATAAAAAAAAAAATTGAGACTCTAGAAAGAGAGCATAGAAGAGCAACAAAGATGATTAGGGGACTGGAGGCTAAACATATGAAGAATGGTTGCAGGAATTGTGTATGTCTATTCTAAAGAAAAGGACTAGGGGTGACCTAATAGAAGTGCTCCAATATCAAAGCAGCTACCACAAAGAAGAGAGGGGTCAACCTATTGACAAAGCACCTGAAGGCAGAAGAAGAAGCAATGGATGGAAACTAATCAAGGAAATAACCAGTCTAGAACTAAGGAGAAATTTCTTGGCAGAACAATCAATCAGTAGAACAGCTTCCCTTCAGAAGTTATAGGTGCTCCATCACTGGATGTTTTTAAGAATTCATTAAACAGCCATTTGTCTGAAAAGGTACAGGGTCTTGACCCAAATATGCTTTTTCATGAGGCAACTGAACTTTCTTTTTTTTCTTTGAAGATGTTTCACTTTTCATTCAAGAAGCTTCTTCAGCTCTGACTGGATGGTGGGGAATGGAAGGATGAGAAGAGATCAGAGCTGAAGAAGCTTCTTGGATGAGAAGCGAAATGTCTTCAAAGAAAAACAAGAAAGTCCAGTTGCCTTGTGAAAAACCACCTTTGGGATAAGTATGACCTGGATGATTAAGAATCTCCATAGATGGTACAGGGCCTCCTGCCTGAACGGGGGAGGTTGGACTAGGAGACCTTCAAGGTCCCTTCCATCTCTGTTATTTTGTATTCACTGGCCATTGTTGACCTTTGAAAGGATGTGGAAAAGTGCAGAGCAGTTAACTGCTGAGATAGAGAAAGAAGGCAAAACCAATGTTAATGAAGCCAGTAATGCCAGTTTTCTGAGATTAAAATGAGCTGAGAGGAGATTGTAGAAGAAATGCACATTACCTTAATTCACATTAAGGTAAATCGTGATCATGCCTGCAAAGAAGAGAGAACCAGCATGCACATAGATGTATATGTGTGTATACATATACCCATACAGAAAGATACTAATTTTACTTTTACTTTGTCTTCTATCATTCAAACAAAGGCAACAAAAGGCAAAAAAAGGTCAATTCAAAGAGGGAAAGGGATTGTAGGGGGCTGGATGACCGTTTAAATCCCAAGCCTGCCTTACAGGGCCATACTGAGTCACCTGATCCCTAAGAGCCAATAAAAGAAAAAGAAAGGTTTGCCATGGTTTGGATAGGAAATGTTTGAAGTATCTTTTGTGAACGATTTAGCTGAAGTTGGGGTGGTGGTGAGAGGTTACATCAGGAGGGGTTAAAAATTTAGTTATTTAACTATGATTAGAATTGTGTTAGGAATTTGGAGGGGAGTTGGTGTTTTTTTCTTTTTAAATTGTGTGTTGTGTATGTGAAAATGTGCTTTCTTTTGGCACCTTTACTAAAGTTTGTTTAAATCTTGGTATTGACTAATTGTCTCCTACCACCTGCCTCAATTTGGCTGAACTGCAATACCCCAAAATCTTATTTTAGTTTCTCTTTTTCTATTTAGCCAGAGTTTAGGGAAACTCTGGGTGGGAAAATGGATTTCCCCTTCAGTCCCCTTCTTGTTCCCCAGAGGACTGGTGTGAAAGGGAAAACCAGGTTTATTGTAGGGGTGGGCAGCAAGGAGACCTAGTTTTCCTAGTTCACCCACAGCTTTTGTTAGATCGCGCAGGCAGTAAGACACGAGTCGAGTGACAGTCAGCTCTCGGTTTATTGGCAAGGCATAAAGTAAATCCGGACTGGCATCTGGGCCAGGGGAGCCCTCTTTTATGGGATTCCCCTGGCTTGTAATCACACAATTCCATTGGCTGGTAAGACCCCGTTGCTAGTTAGCCAACCAGCAACGGGCATGANAGGCGATCCTTCAGCTGGTCTCTCGATGTCGCGGAGATGAGGACATCGTCGAAATATGGCACCACCCCCGGAATGCCTTGCAGCAACCGCTCCATAACACTCTGAAAAAGTCCTGGGGCTACGCTCACCCCAAATTGGAGTCGGTTGCATTTGAACGCCCCCCGATGAGTCACTATGGTCTGGGCTTCTGCGGTGGCTTTGTCCACCGGCAACTGCTGGTACGCCTGAGCGAGATCCAGCTTCGCAAACACGTTCCCGTCCCCCAACGAGTGTAAAAGATGCTGTACTACGGGGACGGGATACGTGTGGGGTTGTAACGCCTTGTTGATGGTCCCTTTGTAATCGGCACACACCCGCAAGGATCCATCTGGCTTAAGGGGGAGGACGATGGGCGTTTCCCACTTGGCGTGGTCCACCGGCTCGATGACCCCTTGGACTAGCAGTTTGTCTAGCTGTTCGTCCACTTTGTGTCGTAGGGCGAAAGGGACACGGCGGGGCTTCAATCGGATCGGGGCAACACTGGGATCTAGGTTCAGAGAAATGGGTTTCCCCTGGTATTTACCCAGTGAGCCGTCGAACACGTCCAGGAACTCCTCCAACAGCTGCTCGAACTCCTCCTTGTGGATTCTGTGTAGGACGGTGAATCCCAGGCCCAGGGGTTTGAGCCACTCGACGCCGAGCAAGGTGGGTCGATGGCCCTCCACAACGGTTAGCGGCAGGCGAGCTTTGTGTCCCCGGAACGAGACGTCCACCCGTGCTCGACCTAGCACGCGAAGATCGTGGCCGTTGAAGTCTACGAGCCGTCCCGTTGGTTTCTCCAGGGCAGTGTGGGACAGCTCCGGCAGCAGTCTTTTGAGATTGTCCCACGACATGATGGAACAGATGGATCCCGTATCCACCTCCATCTTACATGGTTGCCTCCCGATCATGACCGTTGCAAAAAACTTTTCCGCGCCAGTCAAGTTGGTGTGGCTGACAACCATGTGATGCACTTTACGCTCGTCCTGGTTGTCGTAGCCCCTTCTCTGGTTGCGCCTCCCTTCGGGTCGGGCTGACCCCTTCCATTTGTTCTCACGTGGTTTATGGGGCGGTGAGCAGCGTGGCGGTGAGCAGCGTGGTGGGGATCGTCATGGTGGAGACGTGTGCCTCCGTGGGGGCGAACGCTGTTTCCTGGAATTTGGGCGCGAGGCTCGGCATGCTTTTGCGATGTGTCCTCGCCTCAGGCAGCGGCTGCACGTGGTGTCTAGGAACTGACAGTTTGCTCGTGTGTGGTTCCCCAAACACCCTGGACACTCGAGGTCGTCCCGCTCGTCTCGCCATGCTCGCTGC
>NW_015386405.1:2871392-2876140 GCF_001527695.2 Protobothrops mucrosquamatus | reverse complement strand
GCAGCATATTTTCCAGGGCGACGAACTCGCAATGGGCTGCGATCGATCGGAGCTCTCCGAGGTACTTTCTGATGGGTTCGCCCGCCCGTTGTCGTCGGTTGTAGAAGCGGTTCCTTGCGACTAGGAACCCTTCGGAGATCCCGTACTGACCAGCCAGCAGACGTTGGATATCTGCCCAAGGGGTGTCCTCGATGCTGGCGGGAGCGACCAAGGAGCGGGCCACGTGGTAGACCTTGTCCCTGCAGTTCGCAAGGAATAAGGCCTTCTTCTGATCCCCGGGAATGCCTTGTTGCCCATTCCCGGCCAGGTGTAGCTCGAATCTTCCCACGTATGCGGCCCAGTCGTTTGTTTCTGGGTTGAATGCCGGTAGGGAAGACGAGAATTTTGAGGTGGAAGCCATCTTGGAGTCGCAGATAGTTTCTTGCTTTGGAAGGCTGCATGGAGGAGCTCTTGCAATCACCCTTAATGGGTGATCAATGGAGAAGGGCAATCACCCTTAATGGGTGATCAGGATGCGCATAGGGGATTAAGGGGGGGGGAATACAAAAGAACACAACACCTTTGGTTACCTCAGAACCTGAGATCAACATTTCCCTTATTACTGATTTAATATCATAATCTATCCACAAAAGTGCTTTGAACCCACTTCATGCAAGAATATTGCACAGAAAAGAGTAAGGGCTAAACTGAGGCACAGGAAGAGCAAGTGAATGCTTGATAAAGCTCTTGGTAATAACTAAAGTTCATAAGGAGAGAAGCTGCACCATAGCAAATGACTCTTTGAAGCTACTTTTTGTTTCTGTCTCAGCAATAAAAGAAAAACCAAGCAGGAAAAAAGTGAAGTCTGGAGGAAGGATAAAAAGGAAGGGTGGCAGAATAGTCAGGAGGGTAATGCAAAAGTTAAGGCAAAAATGCACGAAGCAAAGCAGAAGGGAAAAAATGACCCAATCTATGAAAAGAATGGAGTAGAATATAAGTACTAAGTTAAAAAAAAAAAGAGCTAAAAGTATTACTTGCAATGTGGCTTGTTTCCTTCAGATTGTAAACTAGATTTATAAATACTCTAATGTTGGCCAGGCAACTATATTGCCCCAATTCCATTACTCTTAATTTACAAGCCCAACCATGTTTGTGTATGAGGATTCCACCGTTTGTCTTTGACTTAGATGTTCATATCCACAGGCATTAAAAAGTTAACAACTACTAACCAAGCGACCTATGTCTCTGATATTCAGAAGAGCAAATCAGAGAGATCTTTACAGCAAGAGTACGCAAACTTTTGTCAATTAAAGGCCAACCTCCCTTTTCAAAACTATTTCAAGATAATTCCATCAGTGGAATGATGGAGTTGGGAATGACTTTCTTTTTTTTCTCTTTTGTCGGGGGTGTTACACCAGATAGGTGTAAAAAAAACCTCCCAGAAACAATACTTGTAAAAAGAGGGTAATTGGTGTGTCATGAAAATTGCTATTTTATCCCTGATGTTAAGTGGTATATTCCTATGGGACTGCAGAATGAGAGTTGGAAGCATCATGTACTATTGGTTATTTTCCTCTCTTCTACAACCTAAAAGTGATGAGACAGATGTACAAACAACTATGAACTGGGAGAATATTAGAGAAGCTGTGTCTTGATGAGGATATTCCTTTGGGAGTCTGTATTTTTTGCAAGATCTATGGGAGAGACACCTTAGAGTGGGAAGCACAACCTGGATCATAAACACACATAGATGGGCAGAGACGGATAAAAGGCAAAACTTATTGCAGAAGAGAGAATATTGGAATTGAGACAAAGAGGCTGTCTTGAAACTGAAAAGAAAGTAATTTGCTGTGGGAGGATATCTGGAAAGAAAGTATATGAAGAAGGGAAGTCTGAAAGCATGATGTCTTCTCCCCACCCCTTTGACATTCATAAAAGTCATAAAAGTCCCATGTCCAGCACACAGGAATAGAAGCATAAATGCTGATATTACTCTCTTAAGGAAGTATTTATTTTGGTGATGTTACACCATCACCAAATAGTATTAAAAATTATATATACTAGCAATACTTTTCATAAACAGGATTAACCTATCAGTTAAACTAGGCCAAATTTTAAATAACAACCTTAAAAGTATTTCAAGGCAGAAAATTGCTGTGTGTGTACATATTTTCAAAGAGATATGAATGTTTAGCATAGAAAATTAGAATTCAACCAATGAGAAAAAAATGTATTTGTATAATACCATCCTTCTCCTGGTATCAGTGTGTATTCAGTGACTTTAATGGCTGACAAGTTCTTTTTTCAAAACACTTTGAACATCTCCTTTAAACATCAAGGTCATCTTTGTCTGACTAGAATAGAGAGAGAAGTTCGTGTGTAGAACTAGGAATATTTTTTCCCTTTTGGAGTAGATCATTGATTATTTTGGATCTTTGTCATTATAGATGTGGAATGAGGCTCATCATAAAGCTGTGGTAGGTCCTGAACACCCATTTTCCATCAAAGAGGATCTTGGGAAGTGTTGAAATATAATATAGTGCAAGTATATTTCACACAACTCTTGCATAGCTGTTATACACCTCTCCGCAAGCTTTGGAATTTAGGTTACATACCCATTCTCATTTATGTGGAGCCTAAATAAAGCAGTTTTGCAAATTAAACTGAGATAAAAAATTTGGAGCCATTTATGTTGCTTATTTCAGCAAATGGCAGTACCTAGCCAACTTTGTTTGATCTAATAAGTTATGCAATGTCCCATCTGGTTAATATTTGAAAGAAGGAACTTCCTGGGAATTCCAGGTGTGTTTCCTTAGAGACAGACCAAGTACATATTGTATGAAGAAAATGGAAGAGTGGAATCATTTTAAATCATTATTTGGAGGCTTACAAAAGCAGCATAAGGACAGATTCCATCAGCATAAGAAAAATGACGACAGACGGCTACCTGTAATCTATTACCCTAAACAGTGGGAAAATATGAAAGTGCAGAATAATTGGAACTTCATTATCTTACTCTAATCAAACAAATATCTTGATATCACTGTTTTGCATAACTAAAAGATAAAGTTAATTGCGATGAAAGCCGATTCCCAGACACCCATTAAGATGCAAATGAACATTTATACACTCATCTAACCATCCCTGATTAAGTGAAAATGCCTAATTTAGAATATTAATTTACTGACAGTTGATATGACTCTCTTTCCTCCAAGGATTGGATTTGACAATATAATCTGACAAAAGGAGAAACAAATACATTTGATCATAGGGAAAATAATTTCATTGTGAATTTCTCAAATGATAGATTTTTAGTTTCTTAAGCTCTCTTAATAGGCAGCCATCAGCTGTAGCTCGGAATGTTTGGATTTTTTTTACTGGTTTTATACCCATTGAAGTTAGTTGCTTGTATTCTAGTAATCCCCTAAATAGAAAAAGGATCAAGTCCTCCAAATGTGGTCACATATAAACTGGATTCATTTCCCAGATATCCTTTAGATGCCTGGGGAAAAAAAATTACACTTCAGTTACTTGTGAAAAGAATATGTGAGAAATCCAGGTAGTGCAATGTAAATTCAATTGGTTACAGCCTAATTTCTCAGTCTTAGCCTGTCTCTTTTGTAGGCTCAGTTCTTTGACTAATCTGAATTACTATTGCCTTTTTGGATTTAACAGACAAAAGTTAGAATCTGCCACTAGGTTAGGAATGAACAGCATACATGTTCATTCATGTTTTGAAAGAAAAGTCTTAAAAGATAGTGAACTGATGAGAATGATTGATCACAAAAATATTTTAAAACCATTGCAACAGCACTTCAAATGTGGCCAGAGCACTATCTATTTTCTCAGAGTGCCTTGGAAATGACTCTAGGATAACAATGCCTTTCTTATTCCAGATCATCTGTAAGGGCACTTCCAGACTTCTGATGGTATTTTATTTCTGATGATCCAGGCTTTATTGAGGGTTGTGATATCTGAGGACAGTGGTGTAGTAATTAAGGCATTGGGTTAGAAACTGGGAGACCATGAGTTCTACTCTCACCTTAGACCCAAACCCAACTGGGAGTGAGAAAATCTAGTTGGGAGTCCCAAATGTACTTTTTCATGAGGCAACTGGACTTTCTTGTTTTTCTTTGAAGACATTTTGCTTCTCATTCAAGAAGCTTTTTCAGCTCTGACTGGATGGTGGGGAATCCACCATCCCACGCCACAAACAAATCTCCTAAAGTGAATCCGGGCATGACCTTTGAGCCATCAACAATCATATAGTTGGTAGCTTTAAGTCACCTGGAACAGGGACATACTAATATAAGTAGTCCTTGACATGATTCATTTAATGTTTATTCAAAGTTATTATGGCCTCAGAAAGAATGCCTCTGTTTCGCCCGAGGACGTGGACAGGGTCCTGGGGAGGCTCAATGCAACCACATGTTTGTTGGATCCATGTCCCTCCTGGCTGGTACTGGCAGCTCGGGAGGGTACACGAGCCTGGTTCCAGGGAATTGTGAACGCTTCTCTGCAGGAGGGTGTCTTCCCTGCGGCCCTTAAAGAGGCCGTTGTGAGGCCCCTGCTCAAGAAGCCTTCCCTGAACCCAGATGAGTTGGCTAACTATCGCCCAGTCTCCAACCTTCGCTTTACGGCGAAGGTTGTTGAGAGTGTGGTTGCACAGCAATTCCCCCGGCACCTGGATGAAACTGTCTATCTAGACCCATACCAGTCGGGCTTCAGGCCGGGGCACAGCACGGAAACGGCATTGGTCGCGTTGGTTA
>NW_015386405.1:2850030-2870381 GCF_001527695.2 Protobothrops mucrosquamatus | reverse complement strand
CAGTTGCATCCCCCCCCCCCCCCCACAATCACATGATCTCAGTTTGGGTGCAAGGGAAACTGGCTTTCAGTTATGATCAGTTGCAGATTCCTGAGGTAATGCAATTGTGATTTGCAGGTTATTTTTTAAAACCAACTTCTGATAGAAAATGTCCATTGGGAAAACTGGATTTGTTTAATAACCACATGATTTGCTTTACAACTGTGGTGATTTAACAACCACTGTAAAAACTGCTGTAAAATCGTGTCCAACTTGACTTACAACCACAGCAACTTATGATGGAAATTTGAGTCACAATTGTGTCTGTAGAGGTATGTGGTGCACTATTATCAGCAAATTTCATATTTCTAGGCCATAGGACTCAAATGATTGCAGGTGGCAAAACATTGTATTGCAACCTTCTCTCCTTTTGTACATGTCACAGAGACATAATGAAGGTGGCAGAGTTTCAATGGGAACATCACGCCCACAATCCTGCAAATTTTTGTACAAGCAAACAACAACATGGTGGGGGCTCATTCCTTCAAATCTGGAGTCTCCCCAGAGATAAAACTTACTGGGATCTGAAAGTAACATACATTGGGGTGTCCCCTAATTTGGTCATAATTGGAACCCTATAAGACTGCTTCAATTAAGGTCCATGGAAAAGGAGATCTGGCTCCATTGTTACCCTCAAACCCATTTTGCCAATTTGTGTTGTCTTTTTTTTTTTGTAGCTATCATAAAATTATTTATACACACATACATGTATACACACAAACTAAGCATTTAATTCCATGTGACCATATAGTTGGGCTACTAAAACATCTTGGAAGTTCCAATCAAAAATAAGAATCTGCAGTTACCTGGATATTGTTACCACTTTTATCATTTCATTAAACACCATATCCATCTTTAGTTCTTCTCTTATATTTGTGGGGATTTGTCGATATCTAGAGCTCAGTACAAAATCCCAGTTTTATGAGAAATGATTTTAAAAAGAATCCCGATTAGGTTACAAACCAGCATTTTTGCAGAGAAGATAAAAATGGATTTTCAGTTCACCAGCTTTTCCAGAAGGCTATATAGATGTTTTGCTAATGAACAGAATAAAGATAATATTTTGGCTAAATCTAATAGTAATAATGAAGATCTCTTTGGAAATTTTGCTGCTTTGCAGCAAGCTTTCCACTAGCATTTTCAAATGGAAATAATTGTATCAAACCTTATAAGCATTACTCATTAGTAAAGTGCACACTAAATTTCACAATGGCCTGTTTAATCAGCGATATCATCAAAGTAAACAAACCCCACATGATGGATATGTCACCAGGTCATGATCTTAACTGGATATGGCATAAATACCTCCTCATATAATGCTAGAGTCACATGATCTGGACGTGTTCTACCACAATCAATCAATCAATCAATCAATCAATCAATCAATCAATCAATAAAATCCCCTGGTTTGGGGTTTGGGATTTGGGATTTCTTCTCAACTAGAAGCTGCTTCAGAGATGTGACAGTCACCAGCATGGCATCCAATTTGTGTTCCCAGATGCTGTGCACAGCAGAACACGTAATCATGAGGTACACTTCTTTAACCTTAATACAGCTGTACAGAACCCCAGAGGTCAATCATGTAAGCAAATGAAGTCCTTTGCAATGTAGCAGATGGATCACGCATGAGAAAAGCTACCATTAAATTCAAGGCCTATGAGGATATCATTTATATTAGCAAAATAATCCAAAATATAATTGTCTATTTGCTTTTTAAGTCCTTGCAGAATATACCAATTATTGAGTTTCTCAGTACATATTATATTCATGTGCCACTGAGTTGTGGGTGTAGAATACCTTTCTGTGTCTGATGGTAACTGTCCAGAGGGACCAAATTTTCTCCAATATGAAGTGGTACTGAGCCACGAGACAATGGCCAATGTAGCTTACTGGATGGGGTCAATATACTGAATTTGTCTCCTCAGCAGCATCTCCCGCCCTCCCTCTGGGAAACTGATGCTATATCATTTTCTTCATTTATACCCCAGAAATACACAAAAATAATAATGGTGATATATACATTGTCAAAGAAAAAAACACACACATAAAAGCAGCTTTAACAAAAAAAGTGAAATGCAGCAAAGAAAAAGAAAATGTAATACAGTATGTCATTATAACAATAGTTATGATTCTATATATACTGTACATACAATTCTATTCTATACTATAATGCAAGTATTATTCAGGTACATATGTATTTCTAATACATTCATTCAACTATCCTTTTTTTAACTTACTGTATTTTATATTGAGTCCCACATTTTATTATACTTGTCTATGCAAATCTACATCTATAGGCAATCAACTCAGAAGTGACATACACACTGAGATCATCAATTCATTGAATAAACAAAGCCATTTATTTATCTTTCCAATGCTACAAAATCACTCATTTAGCTATAGTAAGGGCATAGTAAGTAATCACCATCCCACCACATCAACACTGCTTTCTAGCATGCTTTCAACAGGGTTCAGGAAGTCATCAGCATCTAAATCACTCCTCTTTCTTCTAACAGAAAAGTGAGGTAAATCTAAACCATTTGCTTCAATCCTGAGTTGTACAGTACAAAACCATTTGGGCTTATGTCATTGAAAACATTATTGAAAAAGATTCATCTCATTATGAGTAGCATACATGGCATGTGTGAATGAACAAATACAATCAAGGTTTACAAATCTGTAGTGTTGATAGCATTCTATTGCATTGTTATTGCAGACAGGTCTCCACCATGTTTGTATCCTTTCCAGGTGGGTCTATGACGATTCACTGCAGCCAACTCACCACGGCCAACTCACCACGGCCAGCTTGCCACGGCTAACTCACCACAGCCAACTCACCACAGCCAACTCACCACAGCCAACTCACTACAGCCAACTCATTGCAGAACAACTCACTGTAGGACAAGAGTGACACTAACATCAAAGAAATGGTGGGATAGAATCATTAAAGAAAGGACGTAAAAGAAAAGACAGAATAAAGTATGAATGGCAAAAATTAAAATATTTTTTAATTTATTTTAAATAATTAAATTGAATTGTTAAATTGTCCTGCAGTGAGTTGTCCCATGGCGAGCTGGCCATGGCTAGTTGTCTGCGATGAGTTGTCTCATTCTATTCCAGATATACATACAATGGATCTTTGTATTTATTAAAGTTTGGCCCTCTGACTGTTGCAGAGAATAATTTATCTACTCTGCTGATTGAGATTCTGGCATAGATCATTTTGTATTGATAACACTACCTGGTGACCTTGGAGGAAATCCCCCAGCATGTGTTTTTTTTTTCCTTTTTGCAGGAAGGCTCAAGATGAAACAAGAGAACATTACTAACATTCATAATAATGTAAAACGACCGTTAGATTCTAAAAGTTCTTTGTATCTGGATAAAACACTGTAGATATTTTACTTTCTAATTGTTCACGTACTGCATAATTTGTAATAATTAATAATAATAATAATAATAATAATAATAATAATAATTGCATAATTAATTGCATAATTAATTGCATAATTAATTGCATAATTAATATTAGAGTAGGAAGGGACCTTGGGGGTCTTCTAGTCCAATCCCCTGCTCAGGCAGGAAACCCTATACCAGTGGTTCTCAACCTTTTTAATGCCGCGACCCCAACCGGTCGTAAGTCAAGGACTAAACTGGTCGTAAGTCGAGGACTAAACTGGTCGTAAGTCGAGGACTACCCAACCGGTCGTAAGTCGAGGACTTTCCCTTCCCGGGAGCGCCGCACATGCGTGGTTCCGCCCCCTGTGCCGGACGAGGAGTAGCTGGCAAGCGGCAGAGACGGAGCAGGCCAACCACCAGCTGGCCCAACCCAAGGGAGGTAAGGCACCAGCCGGAAAAGGGGGAAAAAAATGTCGGACAAAAAAAATGACGGACAAAAAAAATGGCGGACAGCCTTGCTTGGCGACCCCCATGAAATGGTCGATCGACCCCAAATGGGGTCCTGACCCACAGGTTGAGAACCACTGCCCTATACCATTTCAGACAGATGATTGTCCAGTCTCTTCTTAAAAACTTCCAGTGTTGGAGCATTCACAACTTCTAGAGGCAGGTTGTTCCACTGATTAATTGTTACCATTGTGAATTTGTGGACTTTGGAAAAGCTGCAAAAATCTGGCCATCCTTCCATTCTGAAGGAAAAAAGAAAAAAAAAACATCGAGTCAGAGACACTGCAGAAATGCTTAAGGGGATCTAAAATTTACTGATGTTTATTTGTGTGAAAGAAAAAAGGATATAGCTTTATAGGCTTTCAGACATTGTGAATCTGATATGTCATTCTAATGAAAGGAAACAACAAAAATCATAAATACTATTTTTCATCTAACAGTGACTGTGTTTCAAAAATTAGCCATAAAATTGTTTGTTATTAGCATCCGTTCTGAAAACAGTCTTCTAAGCTGACAAATGATGCAGGAGGATAGATAAGTCAGAAACTGACATACAGAAGCAGTCATGTAGGTGTCCTATTTTATACATGTTGTTGATATTAAAAACTAATCACATCAGAGACAACTGAATTTTTAATGCCTTTTGTTAAAAAAAACCAGACTCCTACATAATCTACATAGTTTAGATCAGGGGTCCCCAACCCCGGTCCATGGACCAGTACGGGCCACGGCATGCCAGCAACTGGGCTGCACAAACAAAGCAAAGCCCCATCCGTAAAATGCAAGCAGCACACAAAACCACACATCTTCTGGTCCATGGGAAAACCTCTCTCCACGGAACCGGTCCCTGGTGCCCAAAAGATTGGGGACCTCTGGTTTAGATCATGATCTGGTGACATATGCATCATGTGGGATTTCTTTACTTTGATGATGTCTCTGATTAAACCAACATATAAGCCATTGTCAAATTTAGTATTATGTTAATACTACTTCCCTCTCTGGATAAAAAGGAAGAGATATGGATAGATTGAGAAAATCCTAGCTGGATGTTTTTGCAAATAAGGAACAAGATAAAGGGGAGGGCTTGAGGGAGATGAAATAGATATTCAACATTTCTCTTTCCTTACACTAGATGGCACACCTTCTCAATCAGTGAGAAAAGTTTATCTTCCAAGTTTGACTAGAAAATAATTGCTTTTCCTCATTTTGTCCTTTGTATGAGAGTGAGGTCAAAACCATTGATTATACCTGCATGCAAACTTCAGTGGTCTACATTGCACTATAACGGTCCCCAAAGCAGGAAGCTGGTAAATCTTTTGGAAAAGGGATATATACAGTATATTTGCTAAATCAAGAGCACTTTTACACAATGATATTGGACAAATCTCAATGCAGCTCTGGGCCTCTGGCTGCAAACCCTTTTCTCCCTCTCTTTGCTCTTTAATGGTGATAAATAGAGTCTACTGGTTAAAGCACCAGGCTAGAAGATGGGAGATCCTGAGATCTACTCCTGCCTTAGGCACAAAGCTAGCTGAGTAGTCTTTGGCTAGTCATTCTCAGCTTAGGACTTTTTCCTAAAAGCTTTGCCAAGAAAACTGCAAGGACTATATATCAGGAGTCAAATTGATTCAAAGCATACATCCCCCAAAGTGGTGATTAAGATTTGCAGCCCAAATCTAAGATGGGAAAAGAAATAAAATGTTATAATTCTGTTGGCAGTAGTGAAACTCTATAGGTGAGGCTGTGGGTACTTTTTCCCATGGGCTGGAATTGTAGCCTCATCTATCTCTCAATTCCCAGGCTTCAGTTGGTTTAACATTCAGTTTGCAAGTCCTTTAAAGAAGAAAAGTGCCTTGAAGGCTTCACAGGTTCAATTCATAGTAATAAAGCCAATATTTTTTACATAGCACCCTGTAGATTATACATTAAAATCCAGGCAGGATTGCTCTGGGTTCTTCTGAGTCTTTGAAGAACATTGCAAATGTTCTGGGATGCATCTGAGAGAGATGAAAAAAGCTAGGATGAAATTGGCAAATGTTTGGCTATTTTCCATTTTTATTCCAATTGTGGACCAGGTGGCATTAAAAGCTCCTGGCTGTTTGCCTTTTCTTTCTTTGTAGCTACCAACCTATGGATGGAATGCCAGCAATATTACTTTTTTTCTTTTTTGTAGAGATTTTGTAGAGTGTGAGTAAAATTTTGTTACTGCCAAAATTTCTCGCCCTTTATTATACCACACAGAAAGTCTTCATTTTGCTCTTGATAACTTGATAAATGTCTTGATAAAGACATTTGTTTATCTTGTGTACATTTGTGTATGTGTATTCTTTGGGCGTTGTTTATAATGATAATCTCTCACTGAAGCAATATGCAATCATCACTACAGACAATGATTTGGAAAAGCATGATCCCCAAAATGCTAGCATTCTTTCCTTGTCCCAAAGATAAAGGTAAAAGAGTCCTTGAAGATTTTTACTCCCCTAGTCATTGCCAGTTATAGGGGACAGTGCTCATCTCCATTGAGCCAGCCCTGCCCAAAGATGTTTCCATGTTCATGCAGCCAGCATGATCTCACAGAGTGCTGTTACCTTCTCACTGATGGCTCAGCAATTAAGACATGACACCAGAGCATTGTGCAATGGGGTGAGCTCCCATCTTCACCCTAGCTCCTACTAACCTAGCAGTTTGAAAGCACGCAAATGCCTTCCCCACAAAATACCTCAATATTTTTTCTTACTTTTAAATATTTTCTTCACCCCAAAATACCTCAATATTTTTAACCATTGAGAGCTGAGAAGAAGAATCACCTTCAATCTGAATTCAATTTTATTTATTTTAATAATTCAACTAATATACTACCCATCTTGCCTAGTTCCTAGTTACAGGAACCTACAATATGTGGATAACAATCCAGTTTTACTAGCCTGATATTAGTGGTTTGTTACTGCTTTCTTCCAAGTATTTCTGACTTCCCAGTCAACCCTTTAGTCCTGGATCCAAAAGATTCCACCATCCAAGTACTAACTAGAACCAACCCTTGTAGGTTCATTTTGTTTAAAAGCTAAGTAGACTCCCACCTAGCTGGGTAACCTGAAGAAAATGGGGTTGAAATCCATATGTGTGAAAAACAACTAGTGAAAACAACTTGTTGTTAACCTTGCTGAATAATTTAGTCCTATGTTCTTTTATTTTCAGCAGCACCTACTAAGAACTGACTAAGAAAACCACAAGTGGAGATGAAGATAACCACTAGTAGTTGACATTTAGACATAAACTGCATCTGTATGCAAATTATCTAGGTTGAAAAGGCTAATAGCCTGATTGGACCAATGTGGGGAAGCTACCATGTCTCTTTGTCAGATTAATGGAAATGGAGGGAGGCAGGAGGGGGGGTAAAATGACCCTCTCTTGTTCTTTTCAATTGACTTCACTATTTTGGCTAAAAAAGACTCTCTCCCTTTGCTCTAGATGTCTATATTAGTTATATAGAAAAGGAAGAAATAGCCCTAAGAAAAGGAGGGAAGCTGGGAAAATAACATTCTGTCCCCGAATGTTATTTTATTCAGAATTAGAAAATGTATGTCTTGAGTTGCTGCTTTTAGTCTCTTAGGATTAACTTTCAAACTCTTGCAAAAATATCTGGTGTCCAGGGACTAGGAAGTTAAACATCAATAGTGCAGAACTCAGTGCAATTTTTTTCAAAGATTTCCCCACAACCACCACCCCATCTTCCTTAACTCCATTGATCTCTTTTTTTCTTGGATGAATCAATTTGTGAGAAATATTTTGCTTTATTAGAAACATTCTGAAATTAAACGTCATTTTAAAGTTGTCCATCCACTTTTTAAAATATAAGGCATTTTCTTTTTCTATACAATCCCCCCCATATATATTTCTGAAAAAGTGTCTTTCTCATGTTCAGCTGACTCCATTTCATCTGAGTGATTCCTGGATAAACTTCTGGAGTACAACATAGCTACAGCGAAGCGGATCACAAAAGGCATGGTAATATTATGCACTTGTACAGCTAATCCAAATAACTACAAGCCTTCAGAGAAAGATAGGACAACACAACCCATGGGTGGAATCCTGTTGGGGGAAAATATGCTTTAAGCATTATGGCATGATGGCAGTGTCTAGCCATAATGCATGCTTGTCATTTCTGTGGGATTAGCAGGCTCACTTGCAAATCTCAGCTTAACGTATAAGATTCATGAAAAATATCCCTAAGGCTCAAGCTTTTGCTGAAAATTGTGTTCTTTTTTTCTTGTAGTGCTAATGCTGCAAAAAATCATTTTCATTTTGCTGGGTTTTTTCCTCTTTTTTTTGCACATGGCCAAAAGAAAGTTTGAAACTATCACAATTCTTTAATGCATATCCATTGGGTTTGCTTTAACTTCCTATTTGGCTTGGGGGAAAAGTCTGTGCAGAATTAACAGCATGGTATAAAGTCAGTATATTGAATACACTGCCTTCATTTTTCAGTCTGTTCTGTTTTGCATTTCAATATTGAATCAACTTGTTCTCAAGGCACTATCCAGATGGGCAAAGAGATGTTTTGAAGAGCTGCATCTCATTCTGAGGAATCTTATTTTGTGGTTGTTACCAAAGCGAAAATGCTGAGCATTTTTCGAAAGTCAACGTACACTTGTAGAATCACTTTGACCTTAAGATTCTTAATTTTATTTTGAAATTGTTAGGGAGCCATTGTTGACCACTTCTATTTCCATCTTTCTCTTCCAATTTTTCTCTTTTCTTATCACCTAATATGAAGTGTGTGGAATTCTGCCTGAACTTTCTGAAACCAAACCATTATTTGCATTCCTCAAATCTTGTGGATAGATCCTCCTTCTGAAGAATATCCTATGCATAATCAACTATCTCTGTCTGGTTACGCAGAGATAAAATAAAGAATACTAGGGAGGCAGTCTTGCTCAGCCTTGTAAAATCTTTTGGCCATCTCTCTTCGTAGAAGGATGCATATTTGAGGAAATTCAACGCTCTCGCCAATTAGAGCTTCAGAGCAAATTTGCCTGCTCTGGTGTCAACAGAAATTTGAAATGAGATTTAATAATGTTTACTAGCATCTGCTTTGGCTTTTAATTTAAAAAGAGATTAATTAATGTCAGTTGAGTGAATATATTAAAAGTCAAATCAGCCTGGAAAGTTCTAGGCTAGAAAGTTATGGATTTTTCGAAAAGGAAACTAGCCTATGTGAATGTTGTTTAGAAATTGCATTTTTATCTCAGTTCCCATCTTCTGTTTTCAGTTCTTATACTGACACTCATGCAAGAGTAAATAAAAATAATATTGCAATGTTTTGCATAGCTTCTGGATGGTTAAACCTTATTGAATACTATGGAATTCACATATAAATGAACAGGCAAAGGATTGTTGGCTAATCTATAGAAGGAAACAGGTCTCCTGCATATTTTCAAATCCTAGCAAAATTTTCTCTTGACATGGAACATGTGATAAAACTTTAACTTCAAATATTAAAGAGTTATCAGCATTCTAATTTCTGGTTTCCTGTATCATTATGAATATATCTATTGCAGCATGATTCTGGAACAATGTAAGAGTATCTGTATTGTGCACATATGGACAGCCATACATCCATACATATCAACTGATGGTTAAATAAAAACAAAGTCTTAAAAAAATACTAATAATAAAACTTTTGGTTGGTCCCACTGAAGTTCTCACTGCTATTACATCAAAATAGTAATAGCAATGGCAACAACAAAAAAATTCAGATTTTAGATTTTAAAGGGTTTTTTTTTTTGTGCCATTGTACTTTTCCTGGATAGTAACAACAAGAAAAATGGGGGAAACACCCCCTTTTCATCTTTCTTTGAAAAAAAAATCAGTAGAGTAGGTGTTTTGCACTCTGTAGTTTCTTTTTAAGTTATGTTTGTATCTTTTATCATATTTTACAGCTAAATTTGGTTTGGGTTGGAGTTGTTGCAAATTTCACTATATTTTGTCTATGATTGCATAAAAAATATCTATGCATTCTTGACATCCGCATCATACTGAACCATATTATAATTTTGCATATTCCCATGTTTGCCATTTAAGACATTATTGACTAACTTTATTGTGAATTTGGGGCGGTGGGGGAAGGTTGGTATGGCGGTTTCAGACTGCAGTGTGTAATATATATTTCACAGCTAACTCAGGCTATAAAACAGAACTGCCAAAAACATGATGGTGACTTTGCTGGAAATGTGATAGAAATTTGATAGAAAACAAAATATATTTACAGACATTGAAAGAGTCAGACAAGAACCAAAGAGCCTGCAGAGTCTGGAAGTTTGTCTTCAGGAATCATTTTTCCCAACTCATACTCTGTACTATGGCTGTTTGCTTCCTTCCTACCTGTATTAGAATTAAGCACAACTAATAGTTTTATCAGAAATCTTTATAATTATGAAGTAGTCTGATCAAATGAGGGTCATTCACATCTCAGCTTGTTATCCAGGTTCCTTTATCAATCAAGCTAATCTCATAACAGAGAAACTGCTACTCTGTTAAAGTCTACTGTGAATGACAGCCTTGAGCTCACTCAAAATTTAGCTCACTAGTTAGGATTTTTTTAAAAAGTATTTGTTAATCCATATAAGACAATTGCAAGCACTAAATGCAATCTGTATTCAGAAAAGGGATGGGAGAAGTGCTATTTTTTATTATTTTTTCTATTCTTGGCTACCATCTCACAGTTACAGTATCAAGTTTGTTGCAGCCTAGCTAACGTAGCCCAATTTTACTGTTGTTTTTTACACATTTTATGTAAATTATTGTTTTGTTCAAGGTTGTTGTTTTTTTAACCTTTTTAAGAAACCTCAGAAAAACTGCATGGAATTGCAGCATGTGAATGCCTGGAAATATTTTCAATAAAAATGAAAGTGATAGAAATGCATTTTTGTATTATTTGTAGCACTGACGATATGCTTTCTCTCTGATATGCTGTTATTGTCTGTAACTGTAGCTGAAAAAAAGGGGGAAGATTTTTTGGCACAGATCAGCTAGAGTGCTTGGCAATAAGAAAGCATGTCCTTTAATTGTTTTCCCTAACATTTAGATTGATTCTTTCACAAAAATCCATACAAATATCCTAGGGAGGGGTTTTTTTTTTTTAAAAAAAAATTTTTTATTCCTCTGGATTGATTTTCATTTTTCTGCTATGCCTTTAAGCTCACAAATGATGAGGAGAGCTATGCATTCTTTTGCATGTCTATTCAAAAGTGGCTCTTATTGAGTTCAATGAGATTTACTGCCAAGGGAAGGTGGCATTGTACTGTAGATTGATTCCTGACACACATCTACAAAGCTAGCAAGAACTGTTAAGCACTGCTTTTCTTTTCATTCCCTCCTAACTAAGGATATATTCCCGTGGTTGCAGAAACCTAATTATCTCTTATACGAGTGACTTTGACTTTATTCATGTGAATTACAAAAATGGTACATCTATTCCTAGATTAGGAGTGTGTGTACATGTTTCTCTCCCCCCCCACCCCACCCCGTATGTGTGAGGAAGGCTTATTTGATATAAATAAAACCAACATCTTTGGAAAAAAGCTCAGTTAAAAATCTTCCTGGCGTTTTAGGTGTTTTTTTTATGAGACTGATTTTATTTCATCTGAAATAAATTTACTTTAGGGAGGTGTCCCAACATATAGCTAACTGTTTCATATCATATTATAATGTGATTTCAATTATTCATAGATGGCCCTGAAAATAATTTATTGAAGCGCATTGATTGAAATGCTTTCAGACTCGTCAGCTAGTTGATTTACAAAACCATCTCTCATGTATGGTTAGATATGCTTCTGATGCAGAAAAGGAAGTTTAAACTAGCTGTTGCTAAAAGAAAACGTGTATTACTTCAAATTAAGTGATTAAATAATTTTTAAGCAAGTTTTATTTTTTAAAAAAAATGTCCAGATTTTAATTCTTTTTATTAGGAAGAACTTGGTTTAAAATGATGGACAGAATAACTGTATGAAATTTATACTACTATTGTGCCTGATGGCATTAATGATCTTGGCCATCTAATTTATGGAAAGAAATTGCCAAAGATCTGAAAGCATATATAAAATACATTGGAACCATGAAATGAAGTGTACTTTGGAGTGATCTTGTCCTCTTCTAATTTTTACTCACTACTAAATGTTTTCATAATTGCAGTCTAAAACTTTTATATTGGTCTAAAGGTAACAACCTCTTTTTTGACTGTAAGTAGACAGGACACAATCTGCTCAGCTCAATTACATTGTGAAACTATTATTAGTATACAATATATCCTGATCCTGTCCAAGCTATTTCAGAAGGGTATATCATTCTCTTTTAAGATGATATTGGTTTTCAAATGTAAGACCACTACTACAAGAAATAATATTAGCTACTGGGTGCAATGCAAGTTGCTGGCTGTCATTTTTAAAGCTCTGAATGACTTAGGACCTGGGTATCTCTGGACTACCAGTGAGGCCTGATGGAACAGCCTTCCTTTGTATTTGAATTCCCACTCCCTTTTTGTGGAAAACATTCCAGGGGGAGATTCAGATTACCCCAACCTTCTTGGAATACAAGAACACCATGAAAACTCTTCAAGCCTTGGGGGCTGAAATATTATATTATTGTTTCCTTTCATAGTGAAATATTTTTGAACAGTTCATAAGCATAACACAATAACAACTACTGTATGCCACATATAACACAAGATATTTGTAATCAGATTAAAATAATAAAATAATCACAATATTTTAGTTTTTATTATTATTGTGATTGCTGTGTTATTTTAATCTGATATGTATGCTACTCAGGGTTGATAATGACAGAAGCAATGTTTAAGTACAATAAAATAAATTTCTTCAGTAATGATTCGTAAATATTGGGCAAGAAGATGGACTCCAAAAGTAGTTGTCTTAAGTCAAAATATACTGCTCACAAAAATAAAGGGAACGCAAACCCCTTCAGTTCCATGGTAAAATGTTCCCTTTATTTTTGTGAGCAGTATATATCACACATGTAGGAATACCCAGCACTATCAGACATATAGTATCAAGTCCTCTCCATCCATAAATAGGCAGCAATGCAACCATCACCAAGATCATATATCATAAAAGACATTTTATATGATCCCATAAATTGCCTCCCACAGCAACTACTGTATGTAGTTCTGAACCTCATACATTCTTCTCAAGTCTTAAGGTGTGAAAATAATCCAGCTGTGCAGAAGGTGTGAAAATAATCCAGCTGTGCAGAAGACTGAAAGAATGATAATTTTCTGCACTTTTGTAGTGCTTCAGAAGAGAATAATTAAATGTGTGCAGGACAAATAAAATCCAGTAATAAACTTGCTGATTTTTGAAAAGCTCAAGAGCCTGTCTCTGTGGACATCTAGCCCCATACAGTTGGATGACATGCAGGCTGAAAAAACTATTGGTACAGGATATAAGATGAATAGCAGAGGAAGCTAGCTAGATATAATATGATTTGATTTAAAATTCTAGCTCAAGGATAGAAGAAGCAGTTTGTATGGAGCAGGGGGTAAATACCTGTAGTTCTTTGGATGTTGCTAAAACGCTGCTTCAATATTCCCACCATTAGTGCTGCTGAGAGTTGCAGTTCAGCACCACTTCAAAGTTCACAAGATAATTCCACAGCATCTTCTGTTGAAAAGATTTCATGTAGCATGGTTGAGGTATTATTGGCCAGAGAGATTTTGCTAAGCTATAGCCAGCCACAGCATAAATTGCTAAATTTGCTGATGTCTTTGTCTTACCAAGTAAATTCCTGGATTTTTCAGGATATCAGCAACCAAGCATTAAGAATAAGAACTATAGATATTATTTTTTGGAGGGGGGGAGGAAACCATTCTTCTGAAAATGCTTATTTATTTGAAAGCTTTGATCCGCTTCAAAGGAACTCTTTATATCAATTCCATTTTGAGGTTTTTGTTGCTGTGATCATTATATTTGAGAATGTACACATGTCTTTGGAAGGAATAAAAGCATCACATCTCTTGAAATTCTGGCATTTGGGAAATGTTGACAGATGTATTACTTTCTCCCATTGGCAATATATACCTTCAAGATATATTCAATAATCACATTTTAGATTGAGTGGAATGTTAATGTTATAACAAAAAGCAAACAGTACACACACATGCAATCAAATCAGCTAAGGAAGGGAGGCAATGGGTAGATATGAATCAATGTTTTGGGCAGTTTTCAGATCTCTGGATTTTTAACAACAAACTATATTATTTTACATATTTCTACCATGTTATTATGGAATTCTTCAAGAATGAGCAAACTTTTAAAGACCTTATTTTAAAATTATGTCATATTTTAAAATTACAGTTATGAACATGAAAAAGAAAATGGTGATAATACTTATTTAGGATGTAATTATCCAGTGTGCAGCAGCAGCCAAAAAAGCTAATGCAATCCTTAATTGTATAAATAGAGACATTAGAAACAAACTAACGTGAAGTATTAATACTGCTTTAGTAAGACCACACCTGGGATACTGCATCCAGTTTTGGTTACCACATTAAAAAAAGATGAGACTTTGGAAAAAGTGCAAAGAAGAGCAACAAAGATGATTAAGGGCGTGGAGACAAAAACATATGAAGAACTATTGCAGGAATTGGGTATGGCTAGTTTAATGAAAAGGATTTTCATTAGAAAGAAATTCCAGTATTTGAGGGCTGCCACAAAGAAGAGGGGTCAACTTATTTTCCAAAGCACCAGAAGGCAAGACAAGAAACAATGGATGGAAACTAATCAAGGAGAGAAGCAACCTGGAATTAAGGAAAAAACTTCCTAACAGTGAGGACAATTAACCAGTGGAACAGCTTGCCTGTTGTTATAGGTCCTTCATCACTGGAGATTTTTAAGAAAAGACTGGACAGCCACCAATCTGAAATGGTATAGGGTCTTCTGCTTGAGCAGGGGATTGGACTAGAAGACCTCCAAGATTCCTTCCAGCTCTATACTGGTTGATTAATCTATGAGAACAGAGATTTTTTTTTCAATTTTGTTTTGTTTGCTAAAAAGAAAAAGAAAAGGAGGCACAATCAAGTAAATTTTAAAAGTGCATTAAGCCTATGGGAGTTTTAAAACATCTACTTTATTAACTGCACTTTTGAAAATTGCTTTTAAAAAAGTCAGGCTGCCATAATTCAGGAATCAGCAATACAATCTGAGGAGGTTTTTAGGAGCTTAAGCAGTCTATTGACTATTCATCTGTGGTAGAAACATTCTTGGACTTGGGAAAAGTGACAAGATATTCAGAAGTGCTTGGCTTTAAGCTCATGGGGCCTTAAGTCAGGATCCTTCCATTGATTTGCTTTTTTTCCTGATGTCCTTTAGGAAAGCAGGAGAGGCATTGCTTCACTTAAAAATCAGATTTGAAACAGATACCGTATTGAAAGGAAACACTTCTCCATTGTTCATTGGTCAGGAGTTCCTTAAATCAGTTTAGTCTGCCCTCAGACTACTACTATTCTTCCTACTATGTCCAAAGACATTTTTAAAGCTAGACTAATTACCCTACTATAAATCAAAAGCCAGAAGCCTGCCAGAGTAGCCATTGTCCTCCATGGAGTTTCAACTAATTGCAAACAAGTATGAAAGGAAACCATTTGCTGTTCCTTTTTAAAACACACACACACACACAGAGACACACACACACAAAACAGAGGATGTACTGTTCTGACTTCTTTTCTCTTATACAATTTTGCATCCTTTAAATGTCAGGTTTCCATGTCAACACTGCAACAACCTGAAACTAAAGCCATTTTCACTTCGTTTTCGGTTGCCACATATTTAGAAGGAAGGAGGGAGGGGGTGCAGTTCTGAGTTAGCCAAAACAATTCTCATGTATGGGAACCAAGGTCATTACTGATAACATTTTGGCGGTTGGAGAGCTGGGAGCAGTGCCCACATTTTCTAATAATTGGTGAATGTGATTTATGACACCTAATTGGGGTGGGAATTGCAACTTGTAACTTTGTAACCAAGGGGAGGGGAATTTAGCCTTGGGTTCACCTTTGTACGTGCCATTATTTTGTAGCCAAATAAAAATGTTCTTTGAGGAATAATTCCTTGCCCTGAAGTTCTTTTAATTGGTCTCATCTACCAGAACCATGACAACATTTATACTTCAATATACCCCCACCTCATTATTGCCTTAGCACCTTCCTATTCTTTACTTAGCAAACTATAACTCTTTGGCTCTATTATCTTTTTTCTATTGCTGCTATGACTGCATAAGGGAACAATCGGGTTGTCTGATGCAAAGAGTTGGAATAGTAATTAAGCCTTCCTTTTATAAATATTTGCAGTCAAATACAAATCTTATATTCAGTCATCTCCATTGCTGTTCTCAAGTAAATTTCCTCATTGTATCAATCACAATGTATAGCCCTTAATGTGTGTGTTATAGTCATACTCCTCCTCCAGTCTTCATGACATTTAGTATACACTCAACAACCCTGTGAGCTGTTGGGTCATCCTTCAGGAGAAAGACAGTGCAGTGTGATGTGACCAGAATGAACATTAAATTTTAGGCTGACATATTTTTTTAATTCCAATGTTGGATAGTCCTTTAATCATCTAAGAAGAGTATATATAATAAATTGAAAAATAATTGTAATGGCAAGCAAACTTCAATAATAAGTTATCTACCTAAACTGATAAACAGAAATATCACAGGAGGGGGGAAAACCCACCAAGAGGGAATGGGAATGACTTCCAACTTTCTGCCAGTTTCCACATTGTCTTTGCTTGTAGAAAGTTATTAGGGAGCATCAGAGTTCATGATTGTGTGACCAGGGAATTATTTGTGAATAAACCTGGTCTGAACATCATGGAAATTTCAATTGCACAAAAATAATGAGACCTGGATGTTGCATGAGTCTTTTAAGTTAGTATATTTTAGATACTTTGTTGCAAAAATTATTGTACTTTGTACTTTGTACTAATTTGATTGCACAAGCAGACAAATAGATAACTCAATGAGAGTTTCAGTAGTATACAGATGCATATTCTGCTCTTTCATTTTGTCTTGGAATCTTCACCTGAGGCTTTATAAAATATAGGTTAAGTCACAAATAAGAATATTAGCAGTTCCCTGTTGGACTGAACCCTTGGACCATCTAGTTCAGCAGCCTGTTCTCAGAGTGGCCAACCAATTGCACAAGGAAGCCTATTAGTCTCCCAGTAGATAGCTTCCAAAAGCAATCTCACTGCCATCAAGGCTAGTAGCCATTAATTCCCATGACTTTCATGAATCTGGTTTAACTGTTTGTAGAAACCAGCCAAGCTGGGAGCTGGCATCATCTTTCGTGGTGCAGTTTAATTATGTGTTGTGTAACATTTTTTAAGTAAAGTTTCCTAAATTCTTGCCTCCATGGGATCTCTCTGCTATGTTATAGTATAACTCACAGATTGGGCTATTGTTCCCCTTCCTATCAGTTTTGTTGGAAAGCAAATCATTCTTCCAGTATGAATAGGTTTTCACTCATTGAAGTGATATGTCATTGTCTTCTGATGGGACGTTTTGTACTTCCCAGGGTAGCTTAGAATTCTGAGATTTCTGTTTGTCTTCCATTCAGTAATCAACCTGGCTCAATCATGAAGCTTTCAAATGAAGACAATATGCTTTCTTAGCATGGTATCAAACCCAGGTTTAAATTGTTGAAGGAAAAGTCTTCATCATGGTTCAGTCCAAGCCAGGAATAAACAACATGGTGACTGCTTTAGGTTGTAGTTTATTGAAGAGGAGAGCCAGACAGGAAGATGGCTCTGGAAGAAAAGAGAGAGAGAGCACATGAAGGGAGTGACTTTTTATACCCTCTGGGGCTCTTGAGGTTGTTTCCTGTTCCTGTTTGAGGCTTTGTATATCCTGTGACATGTATTTTGACCTGAATCCAAGCATGCCCCTTTGGCATCTGTGGGTTAATCCTATTATGTCCCATCTTAGAGTTTGGGTGGGGTATGTAGATTTTTGGTGTCTTTGTCTTCTTAATCTTCTAGCTTCAACCTTCCTGAACAGTTTACATCTGCATTTCTACAGAGCTGGTTTCCTCTTGGGGGAAGGAGACTTGGGGATATTAAGAAAAAAACTGGGCATGCTTTTCTGCCTCTTTAAGATCCTTTGAGGAAATATATTTTTCTGCCCTTTTAATATTTCCTTCTCTGGGGGGGTGTGACTTCCCACAATATCTTAACCAATCCAATTGTGATGGTATTTTCTGTTGTAGAAATTGCCTTTAAAACCCACTTTTGATCAAGTCACTGGGAGAAAAGAAAATGGAAAGCAGAGCTGTTCCATCAATCATTCCTAATCACAATATATCAGAATGATGAACTGTGAATTGTGATGTCATAGCCCAAGTTCTGTCATTTTGTACCTGTGTTGCAAAATAAATGCAAGTGACAATTTACAACATTACATTGTGATTGGGATGGTTTCATCACTTCATCCTCCACATGCCCTTCTTCCCCACTTGAAGTGTACCTAGAGGGAAAAACCAACTCCATTGGTATGTTCTCTAGATAGTAAACATTTCATCAGGCTGTAGCAGACAGATATAAAGTGCAGAAAAGTTAATTCCATTGCTCTGTTTCTGAACTATTTGATTATTTGAAATGTGCTTTATATGGGTAATGGAAGCACATTCAACCACATTTGTATTATTTGCACCAATTGTCAATTACCTCTGTGGTCGTACCATATGAGTAGGTTATTCACACTTTAAGGTTGGACCCTTGCCCTAAAAGTCATATCTTCTGCTAAGTCAAACCAATATTCTTTTTTTTATATATTAAGTTCACAAAATGCATTAAAATCTACCCATGTTCTTTCTACCAAAACTAGAAAGGTGAATGTTCACAAAGTTTTTCAAACAACCTTAAAGGTGACATCCAAAATTATATCTGCTGTATCTCTTCAAGGGTGCAGTTCTCTTTTCACTAGAAAAGATGTCCTTGAAATGCCCTATCTGAGATCTCAGGATTATATTCTTAAAACATTGCAAATGTTTGTAATGTAGATGTTCACATTTATAAATCACTGGAAATTCATTTTTAAATAAAAGAACAAAGAAATCATTAAGATTCAGATAAAGAATACCTCCTTTTTTAGATTTATTCTGTGATCATATTTCTTTAAACATATGGGAAATATTATTTTCGGCACGTTGTGTGTCATCTCAGGGACTGAACTAAAGCTGACATTCTTAATGAGTGCAGAGTTAAATAACTCACTCTTGAAAATATGAGAAGCAGTTCTTACACTTCCATTGAACATAGTAAAAATGGAATGCAGTAGATAACTGCAATAAACATTATTTTAGAATACACTTATGTCATATCAGAGATAAGAAATTGCCACAGCTTTGAGAAATTCCTTACAACCAACTACTAATATCATAGGATTAAATTCAATGTTTGGTAGTCACAACAATAACTTCTTTCTTATAATTGTGAAAGATCCATCATTCCCTTCTCTTATTATAAAATTTGCTTATTTTTTTTTGTTAAAGACTTATTTTATCCAGGGCAGTTATCTCCTCTGGCTGTTGTGAGATTAGATATTGCCATACAATGGGAAATGGAGGCAGTTTCCTCCCGTTTTTTACCTACTAAGAATCTTTTCCACCCATTTGCCTGATTTTGTCAAATGAGTTGCTTAAAATAATTAGCTAACATCTTGCTTTTCCTTTAGAATTTGTGAACATATAAATATGACTCCATCCTTCTTCTTCTTTTCTACAGTGACTCTGAGATTGCTTGGGCTGACATAGAGAAAAAGACAGCCCCAGTGAACTTCTATGTCTGAGGATGAATTCAAATCTTAGGTTCAGTCTGGGTATCACATATGGGAAAAAAATAAAGCACAAAAGGAAGTATACTATGAGCCTGAATTGTAACTGAATGGATCAAAAGAATATTGGATTGAGAAAGTAGCTTATATTCACATCGTAGCTTCAGTAAAACGTGATTGATAACAGCCTATTTTACAATGAATCCAGACATGCAGTACTGAAAAGACTTAATAGTCCTCCTTAAGATGACACCAACATAAAAGGACCCTGAATATAAAAGTCTGCCTACTAATGCTGTAGGCCCAGTTGGATATTTCTGGCTTATGCAGCTTTGAAAATATGCTTGTCATAATTGTTTGTAGGTACCTGTTGGAATATAGCATAAGTCACTCCATCTTGTAACCTTCAGTATGCTTAATTCTACACTTCTTCATGCCTACGTGCCTACGTGCTAGGCTGCAATCTGCAGCTGCAAACACGTAAGGACAGACAACTAAGAAGCAAGTCAACAAAGCTGTCTACACAAGCTATAATATTATCACTTCCTGATAAGACCTTCCAGTGT
>NW_015386405.1:2843588-2846979 GCF_001527695.2 Protobothrops mucrosquamatus | reverse complement strand
CCGGCTCACCCCCCTGCTTGTCGCTTCTGCCTGCAATTTGCTTTGATGATTGCTAATAAAGGAGGTCCCCAGAGACTATTCTGGGCTGATCTCATCCCGAGGAAACCTGGTGTGGTGTCTTCATATGACAACTCATGAATCAGCCCCCGGACGAGGTCTGAAACCAAGCCGGGAGACTCAGGTCCCGGTTTTCTACAGGTACCACTTGACAAAATTTAAAACAGGAAAGCTTTGATTAGTGAGATCCTGAGGACATTTTTTTGTTTATTTGACTCCTTTATTTTTCTTATTCTTCCCCATGATTCAACCTGAGAACAATCTGTAATTCCAAAATACAGTTTTATGCTAATCAAGATGCAGTATGCCATCTTTTCAGCACAGCTTTTGATACATTGACAAAGATTACACAGTGGGTGCATTTAAAACATTGGAAATAACCATCCTGATGCTAATACTCTAATGTGATAGTGCTTCAATTGATCTTGTAGATTGGGAATTGCTTTCTTTAAAGGTACAAAGAAAGATCAGTAGGAGTATCCATAACAACTGACACATATTAATCACAGAATTAATAATTTACAATAGTTTTAAAAAATGTATCATTCTGAAGCTTAAATTAAGTTCCATGCTTTATTTTTGCTGCTTTACTCCAAGAACTATTTCTAATAGGAATTCATTTTGAGAGATATGCTTTCACCTGCACATTTTACTACTTACAATTTCAGTCTAGCATATAAGGGAAAAAAATGTCTGGGTTGCTCTGTGCCGATTTTATTACTTTTCTGATTTTCTTGGATTTCACTCTGATGTTCTGATTAATGAGAATCCTGCTTCTAGGTGGAACATCTTTTATTACCGTCAGGTCTTATAGAGTCATTTATATGTTGGCATCTTTGCACATCTTCAGAACCAAAACCTGTAATGTATGGGGTTATCAAATACATTTGCTGAAGCTCAATGGAGTCTCCCAATAACTTGCCTTGAGTGTAAATGATTGGATTGAGAAAAATAAAATAAAAAATGGAAAATAAATAAAAAGCAAGACAAAACAAAGAGGTGGAAAATGAACCACAGGAATATGAAAAGTCCAGAAACTTTCATATATTTTAAGGTATAATGCAGGTTCCATCACCGCCACCATAATCAGTGTGAAGACGTTCCCAGTTTGAAATGTTCCTATTTACCTGGCTACCGGTAAGTTGCCTGGGCTTGTTCACAAGAAAATGTATCATCATATATTTAAGGTATCCAGCCTCTTTTCAGACACATACTTTAGGGCAGACGGACCTTATGCCCAATCATATCTTAGAGTCCTCAGGTAGGTTCTATGGCAAAAGAACATCTCTACTTAAAGGTGAGAAGGATGGGATTTTGAATTCCCATCTTCTTCTTCTTAGCTAGTGAATGTCTTTGTAATTCAAAAGAGAAGAAAGACCAAGAGAGACTGGGAGAAAGAAGAAAAAGAGACCAGCATATTAACCAGCAGAAAAAAGAAAAGAGAGAGGAAGGTTGGAGAAGGGCAGCTGAAGAGCAGACTAAGGTCTTCTCCAACATCCCCCTAAGTGAACCTCAAAGATGTCTTGCTTAACTTTCTTTAAGGACATATTTTATGTGATACAGTCTTTTCTCATTCCTAGCTCATAGCTGAAACTGTCTAACTTCATATGTGTACAGTCAGATCTTAAAATTGTATTATTTCATCTTTTCTCTATACAAGCCTTCTTTAACCCAGTTAGATATTATCCATGGTCCTTATCTAGAAATACCCTGACTGATAGAGAGATTGCACAGTAGAACAACACTGACTGAAGGGAGGCCACCAACTTATCATCACCTGAACCCACAGATCCCAATAGGTAATTTTGGACAGAGAAATGAGAGACAAAAAATGCTGGCTCTAATTCCTTCTCCTCATCATCAGAAGACAAATCAAGCAGTGCCATAACAATTGTTCTCAAGGCAACCTCATGTAGAGATCAAGGCATGATTGTTTGAAGGGCCTCCTAATCTAGGAACAGACATAACTGGCACAGTAGATGAACCTGTGCAAAGATCCTCTTGGCCTCAACTTCCACCTGCTTTTTTAACAAGAGCTATCAATCCAGGAGGACCCTCAGTTTGTTCATTAGTCTCATCATCTATAAGGACTAAACAGGGACTGGGCTAAGCAAACAATACCACCCAGTGTTGTCAGAATTGAGACAGACTATTTTCTTTCCATCCAGGCCCACACATCATCCAGGCATTAGATCAAGACTTTAACACTAACACTTGATTGGCTTAGAGATAAGATGTAAAATTGGGTATCATCAGCATGTTGATTATACTACTCAGTAGTTTCATGTGGTTGTTAAACAAAAGGAGAGAGAGAGAGAGAGAGAGAGAGAGAGAGAGAGAGAGAGAGAGAGAGAGAGAGAGAGAGAGAGAGAGAGAACAAAAAAGAAGAGAGAGAGATGAGCCCTGCAACTTATTTCAAATTGGAGGCTGCAGGCATGGCCTCCTATCCCTATTCACGCTAATTGACAGTAGCCACAGAGGAAAAAAGAATCATTGTTGAAAGTATTTCCCACTCTATAGGAATTCTATAGGTAATTTGCTATACAATTACATTGCTTTTCAGTTAAACACCTTCCATTTGGCTAATCTGATCAAAAATTATGGGAGTTGCATTTTTGTTAGATGTAGAAGGCCCCAGGCTGGGGAACGCTAGTTAGATAAGATTCACAAACAATTGAATGATTAAACATAGAAGCCTAGCAATTTAGTCTTCAGCATGCTTCCTTTGGGCTTTTCTCTACTGCTGACTTGAAATGTTGCCCACCCATTAGTGAGTCAATACAAAACCATGCTAGGAAGAAATTTGATGACCCCATTAATGTTCCCTACCCTGCCTTTGTTACAAATCATTGAAGTCACCTGAATTTCCTCTAGACAAATGGCTGACAAAGTCTAACAGTTTTTGCCCATCTTGAGGCTGCTGTTGGATGGTTTTAGAATAACAGGAAAAGTGCTACTTTAACACCAGGACAGTTAAAGGCAATTTAAACCTGACTCATACACAGGCTGGAGATGAAATAAAAGAAAGTCATGGGGACATAGCAGAAAAAGACATTTCCAGATGACATTGGTTCCCTGTTTAGGGGCAATGGGAAAAGACCCTCATAAGGAAAGACTAATGAAAGTGCCACTTGACTATCTATCTATCTATCTATCTATCTATCTATCTATCTATCTATCTATCTATCTATCTATCTATCTATCTATCTATCTATCTATCTATCTATCTATCTATCTATCTATCTATCTCTCTATCTATCTATCTATCTATCTATCTATCTATCTATCTATCTATCTATCTATCTATCTATCTATCTATCTATCTATCTATCTG
>NW_015386405.1:2824530-2838533 GCF_001527695.2 Protobothrops mucrosquamatus | reverse complement strand
CCCCCCCCCCCCCAAATGCAATGAATGGTTGTATACATGGAAGAAGCTGTTCTCCTTAGATTAATTCAACTGAGAAATTGTTCATAAGTCATTGACATAATTCCATTAACTTCTCTAAAACTCTGTCCCATGAAGTAACTGTACACCCTAAGAGCTCAACTTTGATGAATAATAATAATGTGAAGTGGTTAAGCCCTCTACTCATATAACCCATTCAGACTTCTGATTGCCTTCCTTCCGCAGTAGTTATCTCAAAAAAGTAAGCTTAGGTGTTCAAATTCAAACTTGCAAGCCCCTAAAATAGGCATTTTTATTTTGCCTAAATTAATATTGTAATTTGACCTGTCAGTATATATCGGAGAATAATGGTGCAATTTATTTTGAGCACAAATATTGTTCTTGTTGTTAGTTGTGAAGTCGCGTTCGACCCATTGCGACCCCATGGACAACATTCCTCCAGGCCTTCCTGTCCTCTACCATCTTCTGGAGTCTATTTAAGCTCACACTTACTGCTTCAGTGACTCCATCCAGCCACCTCATTCTCTGTTGTCCCCTTCTTCTATTGCCCTCCATCTTTCCCAGCATTAGGCTCTTCTCCAGTGAGTCCTTCCTTCTCATTAGGTGGCCAAAGTATTTGAGTTTCATCTTCAGGATCTGGCCTTCTAAAGAGCAGTCAGGGTTGATCTCCTCTAGGACTGACCGGTTTGATCGCCTTGTAGTCCAGGGGACTTGCATGAGTCTTCTCCAGCACCATAGTTCAAAGACCTCAATTCTTTGGCGCTCAGCTTTTCTTATGGTCCAACTTTCACAGCAATCTGAACTAAAACCTTAGAGCAGTGCTACTAAACAAAATTCCTTTTAAAAATTGTATTCAATAGAGCTAAATGAAAGAACTGAAATATCTGACTTGTTCAATAAATATTTCAGTATTTTTTTTGTAAATAGATTGTGCAAATTTGTAAATTGATTCTCCTATTTAATAGTAATGCTCTCTTTGAGTTCCAAATCACTACTTGTGAACTTTCAGAGACATCTCTTAAACTATCATGGGAAATTTCTTACACCCTTATCTGATCTTGACATGTATCTTTTTATGTTATTTAGAAGTGTCAGCAGTCTGTTGTTTGCTGGCATCTTGTTTTGGACCTCCACAATAGAGATCTGTTATTATTCAGAATTTATAAACAGTTCAGTAACTGCAACACAAAGACTTGATGGAAGCATTTGTTGCAGATTCAGTCTATAATAATACATGAAAACAAGGAATGGGGAGGGGTTGATTTTGTAAAATACACTAGAGAATTTATGAAACCTACTGATAACCATGATGTGTGTCTTTGTTATAAAAGTAACTTAAAAGGAAATGAGGAGAACCCAAGTATTCAAAGGTAGAGAAATGAAATTTATATAGATAGTTTTCTCTTATCCAGTAATTGAAAACTAAGAAAATATGAGTCTTAATAATTAAATTAGGTTAAGTATTACAAGCCACAAAGGAGCAGATCTAGCATCATAGCTGAATAAATAAAGCTAGAGTGAAGATGTAATTAAATAGAAAGCAGTTTGTTACTTGAAGAAATATAAATTGGCAGAATCCCCTAAGTATTGTATATATGGTTTTGAGCAATAATTTTACTAAATATGGCAATAAACTAATAATGCTCTGGATATAGATTAAACTCACAGTTCTTTTTTTAAAAAAAAAAACCATTGCATCTACTGTATATGTATAATTGTTTTTGCAAATATCATTTATTTGAAATAATTGCTTCTTACCCTATCTACCACAGCTCTAAAAAACACACTGTTTTTAGTGGAAGTGTGAGATATAAATTTAATAACTCAATCAATAAGCTCATAAAATTTACATAATATAGTACCTAGTTAGCATATCCATGAGGCTACTCTCTTTCAAGATAAGAAATTGTATACAAATTACAGTAAGATAGTAAGAAATAAGCCAAAGAAATTAAACAGATAAGAAAATAGAGGTAACATAGATCTAATATATACTAACACAATTCATTTCTCTCTATGCTGCATCTATCATACCAATCATTCTTACCACTACATCCATATGTTATTTAATTTAATGGACTTTAAAAAAAAAAGGCTTCTCAACTCTGCTAATGAAGGCTCAGACTACTCTATCCAATTATGTCTTTCTCAATTTTCCATTTTCTCTTCATATATTCACATTCCTTCAAGTATTTGTTTTGCAATTTAATCCATATCTATCCACCATAATAGATATTGGTGAATGTGCATTGAATATATAAGTGAATGACGTGTAGTAGTAAATAGTAATAAGTAAATGTAGTGCAAATCATTACATTTACTTCTTACTATTTACTACTACACATAATTCACTTGTATATTCAATCCACATTCACCGATATCTATTAATTATTGACCTTAAAAACTTTTCTTTTCGTGCTTTACTACATATGCATAAGTGCCCACTCCATTTGGTTTCTTCTGACATACTCATTTCTTACTCCTATATAACAAAGTAGGCATAGGAATCAGTTTGATGTAGTGGTTAAGGTATTAACACATCAGGCTTGAAACCAGGAGACAATGAGTTTTAATCCCACTTTAGGTACAAAGCTAACTGGATGACCTTGGGCTAGTCACTTCCTCTCAGCCCCCAGAAGGAGGCAATAGAAATAGCACTTAGACTTATATGCTGCCGCATAATGCTTTATAGCACTTCCTGGGAAACTTACAACATCAGCATATTGCTCCCAACATTCTGGGTCCTCATTTTACTGACCTTGGAATGATGAAAGGATGAATCAACCTTGAGCCACTCGGGATTAAAGTTCCTGGTGTAGGCAGAATTTGCCTGCAATACTGCATTCAAATTACTGCACCACTGGGGCTCCAATAGCAATCTACGTCTGAAAAACCTTGCCAAGAAAACTGCAGGAACTTTTCTAAGCAGTCTCTGAGAGTCAGACATGATTGAAATGAAGAAAACAAAATGCCTACGCAGAGACTAAATGCAAAAAAACATTCATGTACTTAATGGATTGAGCTGTGAAATACAAAGAACAAAAAAAACATTTAAGTCTTTCTCCCATTGGATAGTGTTTGACATCCTGTATGTCAGCTGCAGGCAGAATCCACAAATCAGATTTGATTGAATTGAAGGGGAAAAAACAGTTTGACATGTTCTATATTTGTGATAGTTATGATCCTTTCTCAATTTTCCAAAACAGACTACTATAGAATATTGTCTACTAATTGGTACAGCTTTTTTAGGTTTTCTAGCAGGGTTGATTTCCATTTTCCAAAGGCACAGACATTGGCATAAGAATGTGGGCATTTTGCATGAAAGGAAACTGCTTTCCTGTATTTTATCATAAGATATGATTATAAACTTTATTAGCATCATATTCAGGTCCAGATTGAGAGAATACCAAATTAAACAATCTTTTGTTCTAATCAAACAAACCAATTTTATGAACTTTACAAAAAGGATAAAAAAAATGTTTCCCACAAAATTCATTTTCTAAATCCACAATTCTAAATCCAGTTGATGAATTCTATTTGAAGTACACCATCTGACTTTCTCATCCAGAATATATTAATTCAAATGTTTTATAATGCCAAAATAAAATACAGGAGAGCCATGGTAGAATATTAATGGACTCTGTTGGAAACTTCAAATACTTCTGTACGTTTTTTTTATGCAACAAAGTATAGAATCAGTCTGTATCTGTTCTATAACTTATTTATTTATTTCCAGAACATATATGCCTGCTCATTTCATACAGTGATTCTAGGTGATGCACAACAAGCAATAAAACAAGGATAAAAATGAAACCACAGTCCCTTCACCATGTTCCAGACCAATGCCTTCCCAGTTCAAACCAGGAGGAAGATCCAGGTCTTCATGGCCTTCCAGAAAAATATAAGGTAGATATGCCTCAGATCCTAAATGGGAATCTATTCCAAATGGCTGGGGTAGCCATCAAGGAGGCAAACATCCAAGGTCCCATGTGGTGACAATATTTAAGAGGGGGACCCTAGAGTATATCCACCCAATCAACTCTTGTAGAATGAGCAGATACCCTCAGGGAGAGGCAGTCCCAGAAATAATCTTCCTCTGTGTCATATAAAGCTTTAGAGGTGACAACCAACACACGCAGCAATGATATAACCTTTAGGTGAACCATAGAGTACCCCAAATTTTACATGCTGCTGAATTCTGGACCAGTTGCATCTTCAAGGAGTCTGAGTCATTTAATGCAATTCAATGCATGTTTACTCAGAAGACAGAAATTCAATGAGTTATTTCCAAGAAAGTGATTAGGACTTCAGGAGTAGGAACTATATCTTACATATTCTACAGCTTAGTTTCCTGCCTCTGAGGTTACCATTACAATTATTGCTGTGTGTTTTGTTCTTTCAAGGATTTCAAAGGAGAGACTTCATCTCCTTACTGTATGAGCCATTTAGCAGCTGAGCAAACAGCAACAGCCTGTGGGGAGGAAGAATTCTCTATCAAAGAGGAGAAAAACTCTAAAAGTTGTTGACTCTTGATTTCCACCAGTAGGTCCCACTCTAAAGGATCATATCTTTTGGGCAGATGGTGTGGGGTGGCTTTACTTACTGGAGAGATCTGCTTGCATGTAATAAATCTGTTGACTTCCTATTCTTTCAGAAGCTTAGATGAGGACTATGTTGCAGAAAGTATCCACTGTCACATCTTCATTTTCCCCATGACTACAAATGCAAATATATTTTCTGTAAAAAAAAGAAAGATTGATCCAGTAATAGCAATAATTCTTTTAATAGCACTTAGACTTATATACCACTTCACAGTGCTTTACAGCCCTCTCTAACTGGTTTACAAAGTCAGCATATTGCCCCCAACAATCTGGGTCCTCATTTTACCAACTTTGGAAAGATGAAAGGCTGAGTCAACCGTGAGCCAGTCAGGATCGAACTGCTGGCAGTCAGCAGAGTTAGCCTGCAATACTGCACTCTAACCACTGTGCCACCAGGTCTCTTTAAATAAAAATAGCAAAAAAATATCATTCAGAGAAATCAAGTAATCTCAAAACGAGTGGTGAATTAAAATGCAGGTAAAATGAGAAGTTTTAGGAAGAGCTTGTTATAAGGACTGTAGCCAGATCTTCATCTTAGGTCCTCCCAGCCTGCAATTATTGTTGAAATATTCCTTTTCCTTTGCCAATGCTATAAAAGTTTATTTTATCCCTATCAAAAATACTAATGTTGAGAAGAGGTCAAAGGTGATGTGAGGGGAGATGAAGAAAAAAAAATGACACTCAAGAATTTCTGCCACAGGATAGTACTAAAATTTTAGAACAGCTCTTGAGGTGGTTTATTTCTTCCCATTGTTCAGAACAAACCTTAAAAAACAAAACAACCATCTGAAAGTGCACAATCCTTTTTCTTCCTTAATCCTTTCTGATTTCTCTTAGCAAATAAACCCTGACAGTCAGCATATTTTATAATCTGTGGTCTTATCTTAGGTTACTATGGTTTCCTTAGAGCAAGGACAGAAGTACATATTATATGGGATATTGAGAAATCAGCCCTCTCTAGTTGCTGATGCCATTTGCTGGATCCGTAGTCTTGTAAGTGCAGGGGTGAGGGGTAGTACTGTAACACACCTCAGATAATGTTCCTATTCAATCTTATTTTTATTAAGTGTGTACCAAGGAACAATGTTGTGTTATGTTACGTTACGTTATGTTCAGAACAGAACAGAACAGAATAGAATAACAGAGTTGGAAGGGATCTTGGAGCTCTTATAGTCCAACCCCCTGCTCAGGCAGGAAACCCTATGCCATTTCAGACCAATGGTTATCTAATATCTTCTTAAAAACCTCCACTGTTGGAGCATTCACAACTTCTGGAGGCAAGCTGTTCCACTGATTAATTGTTCTGTCAGGAAATTTCTCCTTAGTTCTAGGTTGCTTCTCTCCTTGATTAGTTTCCACTCATTGTTTCTTGTCCTGCCTTTAAATGCTTTGGACAATAGCTTGACTCCCTCTTCTTTGTGGCAACCCCTGAGATATTGGAACACTGCTATCATGTCACTCCTAGTCCTTCTCTTCATTAAACTAGACATACCCAATTCCAGCAACCGTTCCTTATATGTTTTAGCCTCCAGTCCCCTACTCATCTTTGTAGCTCTTCTCTGCACTCTTTCTAAAGTCTCAACATATTTTTTACATCTTGGTGACCAAAACTGGATGCAGTATTCCAAGTGTGGTTTTACCAAGGCATTATAAAGTGGTATTAACACTTCACATGATCTTGGTTCTATCCTTCTGTTAATGCAGCCTAGAACTGTGTTGGCTTTTTTGGCAGCTGCAGCACACTGCTGACTCATATTTAAGTGATTGTCCACTAGGACTCTGAGATCCCTCTCACAGTTGTTACTATTGAGTCAGGTATCACCTATACTGTATCTGTGCATTTGGTCTTTCTTGCCTAAATGTAAAAACTTACTTTTTTCACCATTGAATTTCATTTTGTTAGACAGCGCCCAGTGTTCAAGTCTGTCAAGATCCTTCTGTATCTTAAGCCTATCTTCTGGAGTGTTGGCTATTCCTGTCAGCTTGATGTCGTCTGCAAATTTGATGAGTTCCCCATCTATTCCCTCATCTAAATCATTGATGAAGATGTTGAAGAGTACTGGGCCTAAAACAGAGCCTTGGAGTATCCCATTGCATACTTCCCTCCATGTAGATGCAGTTCCATTGAGGACTGCATGTTGAATGCGGTTGGTCAACCAGTTACAAATTCATCTGGTGGTAATGATGTCTATCTTTTTCTATCTTATCAAGTTGTAGGTTGTGGTCTACTTTATCAAATGCCTTACTGAAGTCCAAGTAAATTATATCCACAACATTCCTCTGGTCCACTAATTCTGTCACATTATCAAAGAATGCAATAAGATTTGTCTGTCATGATCTGTTTTTGACAAACCCATGTTGGCTTTTGGATATGACTTTGTTTCCCTCTAGGTGTATTCTGAATCATTGTTTCATTGTTTTTTCCAGAATCTTCCCACATATTGAGGTCAGACTGATAGATCTGTAGTTTCCTGGATCTATTTTTTGATAGATTTGATACCTTTTGATAATTTGAACAAATTTCTTTAGGCAAAGACATTCAGCATTCTGTGGTTAAATAATAGATTATTGTTTTCATTATCTGATTTTCAAAAGATTTTTTTTTTAAAAAAGGTTCACATATGATTCAATAAAAATATAAACCTACTAGTGCAAGGAGGAGTGGAGAATGTCATGCATCTCAGGAGGTGCCACTTGACAAGTCAGGAATCTGGTTGTGAAAGGATTTTAGTCTAGTAATTAAACACCCTTACAAGTATTATAGTTTTAATTGGGTACATACCCATTTCTATATAGGAAAAAAGGATAGGGGAACCATTAGGTACACCTAAGATAGTTCTGAAGAACTTGCTTTAAAATAGTTCCATGTCTTAAGGAATAGAAATTGCCTCCAGAAGTTTGGGTTTCCTGCTTGAACAGAGAGTTGGATTAGAAGACTTCTAAGATCCTTTCCAACTCTGTTATTCTGTTAAATTCCCTATAGGTCTACTACGGTATGTATGAAAAGTAAGAAATTAGCAGAGTTTTTAAGCAGAGTTGGGATTGGAGGAATTTGATGACCAATTGTATGCCAGTACTTTAGGATTCCTTGCAAAGAGTTTTCAGTTTTTATTTTTGGGGACCTAGTAGTGAGACCACCAACTACCTGAAGCATTAAAAAGCTGCCCAATTACCTATAAGTCAGAACTGACTCTATATTATGTTCCTCAATTCTCCATTTGTGTCTTTACCTTTTCCCCCCAAATACAATGATCTTTGATTTTTTCCATATTCACAGTCAGACACTAAAGGAACAATAGCTATCCAAACCTCTTAACTGTCTGCTTAAGCCTATCCATCAAATTCTATTCTACGGATATAAGCAATAAATCATGTGCATAAATACAGACTAGTGTCTATTTCTTGCCTTTATTGGAACAAAAGTTCTATTCAGAGCTGGGACAATATCTGTAACGAATAGATTAAATAATAAAGGTGCAAGCACACATCCTGTAATTTCTCAGATGCTCAAGTTCTTTATGTGCACAAATAGGAATATATGTAAAGAAAGAGCTGCAGGAAACAGTGCAAGCAAAATTCCTGCGATCAATTCTACCTAGACACAATGGAATATCAAATGCTCAGTTAAGTCAAAAGACATGAATGCTGTCAATTCATGTTAGGGCCTGGACATTGATAACTTATTGACTCAAAACACATTTCTTCCCAGTTGGTCTGACTCCTCTAGTTCTAATAGACTCTGAAAACAGGAGGTACAGCATAAGCTGGTTTCTTAGGGGCTCTTTCTAGGTTCAAGACTTGAGCACTACACAACAGAGCGAGCTTCCGTTATTTGCCCCAGCTCCTGCCTACCTAACAGTTTGAAAGCATACAAATGCAAATAGATAAATAGGTACCACTTCAGTGAGAAGGTAACAGCATTCCAAGCACCTCGACATATAGTCATGACAGCTAAGAAATGGAGATGACCATCGTCCTTTAGAGTCAGACACAACTGGACAGGGGAAACCTTTACTTTTTTATGATCAAACTAAGCAATTAATTAGTCAAAGAATAAGGATATGAAGTTACAGATTGACGTTAACAGGCTTCCCCAATACCATAGAATTTGGATAAACAGGTATGGGAGTCAGTAAGTTATTTGTTAACTCCAAATTTCCCTAAGCTGAGAATCACATTCTTTAAAGTTAGATTTAACATTTTTCCATCTACACTTCTTCAAGGCAAGTATAGTAAAGATCCCTGTAACTGAGAGTATCTACCCATTGAAACCAGCTCACACTGATTATTGTAAATTTTATAAGGATATTAGGTCAATCTGTAGTTGGCCCCTAATAAATAAATTCCCCAAGAGTGCAGATAAATTTTACATGAACCTTCTTCTGATGATCTAAAATCATCAGTTACATGTGCAGTAGCTAAAATTTGTGTTGCCACAAAGAAAGTAAGATAAAACTAAAATTCTCACCTTTATTTTATTTTAAATATTGCTTTTGGTTTGATATATCTTAACCAATAAATCACTGGGGATGTATAATTTTAATTTTATATCTATTAATGTTTTAGATTTATGTTCTTTGGGCAACAAAAGTATTAATATAGTAATAAAGTTGCAAATGTTATATTATGTGATCTAGCTTCCTAATTGTTGGTACATTATTATATCTATTTGCTTCACTTTTAAAAAATGTTGCTGGTCATTGACTAAATAAATGCTATTGTAAATTGTTTGTTTTAATGAGAAGGGGGGAAGGGGCAGGATCACAAAATTTTAGATTAATTGGAGAATTATATGGAGTGGGATGGGAAGTAAATGATCAACCTTAATAGCTTATCCCTTTCCTTTTGGGACATGCTAGCCTCTAAGATATTCTTATATTTGCTCAGATTGTCCTTTTAACAGTTTCCAAAATAATGTTGTCTTTAGAATCTATGGAAATCAGGCAAGAGGGCCAAAGAGTAATTTGATATAATGCCTTTTTGTGCTTTAGGAAAATTTTATATTTCCTTTTCTTCCTAATGAGTTCCATAGTTGTAGGAAGCCTTGTAAATTACCTGAAACTTCTGGAAATAAACCAAGTTATTGGTGTACCCAAAAGTTATACTAAAATATCACACTGTATGATGAACATAAAGAAAATGGAATGTTGTATTATATAATATAGCAAATGAATGGTAATAAGAATTTTCACTTTGCTCAACACATATTTTCTGCAGAATCAAAAAGTTTTAAATGATTAAAAAAGAGACTACTTATGTGGATTAAAGCCCATTCTCTAAGTTTATCAATAAAAAGGGTTAAGGACAATGAAAAATGTGAAAGGGATATAAATCCTTACAGTTTGGGATATGAAAGAGTTTCCTAATGCAGGTTAAAAAAGGCCCAAAGGGGAAGTTATCCTTGAACTGTTTTCATTCTTTGAGGTAATTAGCAGTGGATACTGCCAAAAATAGGACACTGGGAGAGATTGGTTTGATTTAGCATGCCAATTCATCAGGATTTAGCTGAATCAGCTGAGCTGGTTTCAGGGACAAAGCAGTTCAAAGGAATTAGATCTTTTGCCCAAATAAGAAGTCTACATTTCTGTCTCTGGTGCTCCTGAGCTGATAGACAGAATAACCTTGTTAAATGCTTTCATTGTATATTGATTTCCCAATCTTAATGTGAGCATTGCATTTTTGGTTATCTATTTTTTTTTGTTGCTGTTTTTTCTGAAATATGTCTTTTTAATTTGACAGCGTTATACAATTACATTGCAGTAAAGAACTATTACCATAACATTGTTTTGTACTGAATATATCAACAGTCCATATAAGCAGCTAGAGCAGGCAACCATTTTAGACTGCAAAGATGTTTTATGGATGAATGAAACAATGTCCTCAACTACAGCAAGCAACCTGATAAACTTTACTAAACAGAGATTGCATAAAGATGTAGTGCAAGCATAGCAAAGTCCTGTTCCTTGTACCCATCCATCTTTTTCTGGTTACCATAAGTTAAATTAAATAAGAAATAAATAAGAAGTTCCATCCAATAGCCTCATTCTTCACAACTACGTCTAATCTCTTCTTAAAAACTTCCAGTGTTGGAGCATTCATAACTTCTGGAGGCAAGTTTTTCCATTGTTCAGGAAATTTCTCCTTAGTTCTAGGTTGCTTCTCTCCTTGATTAGTTTCCACCCATTGCTTCTTATCCTGCCCTCAGGTTCTTTGGAGAATAGCTTGTCTCCCTCTTCTTTGTGGCAACCCCTGAGCTATTGGAACACTGCTATCATGTCATCCTTTCTCTTCATTAAATATTTCCCTCTCCTTTTTTTTCTACACTTCATGGGGTCCAACAAACTTGAAAGAATGTGAATGCTCTGCCTTTCGTTTCCGCAGCAGCTTGTAGCCTCCTTCACTTCCCATATTAGATGTAGATGCTATTGGAAACAATAGTGAAACAACGTCTCAAAATGAATCTTTTCAGATTGGGCAGATTATATTTCCATAGGAAAGCTAATAAGACAAGTAATCACAGAAATCAATTTCTCCTCATTGTCCTCATACAACCACTTGGAAATCAAACCACGATGGGAAACATAGAGTTTGTTGCCCAAATACCAAATTCTTTGCTAAATTGGATGATTAGGACAAATTGGTAGAGATGTTAGAACTGGAGTTGAGAATGTCTATCACATCTGCCTGAGGTTCTATGATTCAGAATGTAAGGGTATTGAAGGTGTGTTTGCAAAAATCAATACATTTGTCTCCAGGTTTTCTTTTAATCACACACTAGGATTCTCTAATCACAGTGTTTGGGGGGGGGTGTTTGGAGTGGGGGTTTCAAATAATGTTATAGGCTTCTGTAACAGTTAAGTTCCCTTTGGGGTTTAGATTTAAATCATATTGGGAAATGGTGCTTGTTCATACATTCTGCCTTGATTACTTAAATATTATTTCATATATTAAATATTATTTCATATATAAATATTATTTCATATATTATTTCATATTATTTCATTCTGCCTTGATTACTTAAATATATTTCATATATTTCATATATTTCATATATTTCATAGCTTACTCTGTGAATTTGCATTTCTGAAACATTGCAGATTTCCAAAGAAAGGTAAGGCCACTTTGATTGTCAATGACTCTATATTGGGTTGAGTGATCAGGCACTTTTTGATGAAGTTGCATGGGTGTCCATTTTGTCGGAAGATGATCTGTTTTCTTTTTCTGATGTTCAGGGTTGCTGCAACGTGTTTGTCCTCATCTAAGTAGTGTTCTTACACAGCTTTTCTTGTGGCAAGTTGGGTAGTTACTTTGGTAATGGAATCCTTGGTTGATGTTTGTAGTTTTACGATAGACTTGTGTTTCTAATTTGCCATCACATCCTCTACTGATGAGTATATCCAGGAAAAGTAGCATATTGTTGTTGTTTTCTTATCTTGTGAATTTTATTCCTTTGAAGATGTTGTTGATAATTTTGTGTGTGTTCTCTACTTTGTTTGATGACACAAAGGTGTCATCCATATACATTAGGTTGCATACATGGGAGTGCTAAGCATTGTATTACAGTTTCTGCTATAAGTGCTGAAAATGGTGGTCCCATGTGTGAACCTTTGATTTGTTCATATATTTGCCATCAAATTGAAAGTATGTAGTTAAACAAAGGTTGATGACATCCATGATTCAATCTTGCTGTATTTAGTTAGGTTGGTGTGCTGTGTAGTAGTGCTGTGATTTTGTGGCTAATTCTAGGTCTATGGTGCTGTGACCTAAAATGAGACCATGATTATGTATGTATATTTCATGTTTCTAGGCTCCCTCAAGGAATTGTTCTAGGCAGTGTACAGGATAATCGACATATAAAATTAACATTAGAATACTAAAATTAGATTAAGATTTAATTTTTAAAAAATGAGATTATATTATAAATTCAAAGATGGCCATTTAACATTATTTAATAAAGGCAGAGGAAGGGCACTCATGGTCCCAGCCAGCTCCCCAATTGCATGGTCCTTTATGCCCCCATGCAAGGCCACAGAGCCAAGTTTTAATCCCTTTACCGAAGGCTATTGTTATGCATTAGATTTTCTGGAGGCACTATAGATGGAGTATTTGCTTCCCTCTGCGAGGGAAGCTTTTTTGTAAATTCTTTAGTAATGTTGTAGATTGGGGTCTCTGGTAATGATACAGTTGGATGGAGAGAGATATCTGATTTGTGTTTTGGGGTCTCAATAGAAGTGTGGGAGAATGGGTCCACTGCTTTTCATCCATACTCTTCTTCTTAAGTGGTTTGACTTTTTTTGGTGAGGTTCCTGAGAGTTCTCTTGCTTGGATTGTCCTCTGCTTTGAGTTGGTTTTGCTCTTGTCTTCTTCTGGTCTGTGGTATGGTAGTTTGTCTTATGCTTTTTGGGAGCTCTGTGGAAAGTCCTACAGTTTAAAATACTCCTTCCAAGACTGCAAAGAATTCTAGCTTATTGGCATCATCTGCGTTATAGTTGAGGCCTTCTGTAGAATATTGTGTTCTGTGGTAGATAGTCAGCGGCTGGACATGTTGACCACCCATTTGGACTCTGATGCCTACTTTATTCTGGGATTTAGTTTGAATAGTTTGGTTTGTAGATTGTGTTTCTTTTTTACAGTATGTCTCTGGGGGGTAGACTTGATGGTGATTGTCAGCCTTTCTACATACTCTGGTGTGATGGTATGTTCTAGTTGCTCCTTGAGGTTTTCCATGGTATGCTGATAATTATTTAGTCTGAGGAAATTTATTTGACTTCATCTTGCCTGAAGGGTCATTACTGCCTGCAAATTCCATCTAAATCTGCATTTTTTTTTCTGTTCAATCCTGTCCAATTCTTGGACTCTGCCTGGACAAGGTCCCTGCAATTTTCTTAGCAAGGTTTTTGAGAAGTGATTTGCCTTTGTCTCCTTCTTAGGGTTGAGTGAGGACTAACCCAAGGTCACTCAGCTGACTTGTGGAACAGGCATGTGGAATGTGAATTTCTCTTCTTGTAAATTCCAGAATGAATTGTATTCATTTGCAATTTTCAGTTTTTAATTTTCAGGTTAGTATTATATGGTTAATACAAAATGTCTGAGTGAAAAAATATAGTTATACAAAATGATGTAAGTATCTATGTAATGTGATTAAATATTGAAGGAAAATAATTTGGCTATATTAATAGAGTTGGCTTTTGAGCAGGACAGAGAGAACCCACTGCCTTGCCCTCACTGACTCACTGCGTTTAAGAACCTCTCCAAATTAATTAGAAACATTCTAGTATTCAACAATTTAACATGCTTTGCCCCTTCTGCCCCATAGCACTGTCATCGAAAATTAAAAATTGAAAAGAAAAAACAGTCAGGTTTTATCAGAGATTTTGCTTTCAA
>NW_015386405.1:2814636-2824430 GCF_001527695.2 Protobothrops mucrosquamatus | reverse complement strand
AAAAAAAAAAAAAAAAAGAGAGAGAGAGAGAAAAAAACTGGCAGAATTTTGATTGTACCCTAGTATCCACCATCTGGATTTTTTAAAATAATAGATTCTTTGAATACCCATTTGAATGCTCCTAGCTTCTCTAGGATTATTAGTAGCTTAGATCTTTTTGAGATGTCTCAAATGTAATATTTATATAAGGGACAAATAAAATACAAAATGAAGTTTCTTTCTAGAGAAACGGAAAACATCTAATTTGATGACTATGGCGGAGCCCATTGAAAAAAAATCTTGACAAACTAGATCTGGGCCCTGCTTTAGATTTGATTCCAAAATTTTTTTTTTTTTTTTTAGAGAGAGTATGGGAGCAAATGTAGAAGACCTGTTTGAACCTCTTTAAAGGAGTTGCTTCTCAGGAACACCTTCTATCTCCATTGTACAGCTCTACAATCTCCCTTCTAAGAAAGAATATGGCTTTGTCCTTTGCTGTTTTAGCAATTGGCCTTGAAGACAGTTGGGTTCCTTGTGCCTGACCTGATTTGTAACTGTTCTTTCTGTTTAAATCTCAGCTAGTAGTATATACTTTTTGTTTTACAATAATGAACACAGACTTTCTGCTCGTTTTGGGTGGTAATTCTACAAATGCTTACCTAGGAATAAGTCCTTCTGACTCAGTGGCACTTATTTCTGAGCAGGCAAGCTTAGCATTTCAATGGCATTGCTTCCCCCCCCCTTTCCTGCAATTTAATGCCTGTAATTGGACTGTTTTCCAAAGCCAACAAGAAATCCTCTTTCTATCTGGTAAAGATAGCTTGGATCAAGTAATCAAAGAGATTTGTATTTTCAGTGGCAAAGGAGTGATAAGGATAAGAGGAAAGAGTTTCTTTTTGAAGAATCTAATCTCCCCCACAGTAAGAATATAAGCAGACTTTGTAACTGTGTGAGGGAAGTCAAAGTGAAATGTTCGTTTTAAAAAGAAAATGTAGGGCAAAAAGCCTGCTTTCTGGCTCAAAACATCTGATACAGAAAAGTCTTTGACCTAGATTCTGTTTGTCTTTAAGAGCAACTGGCAATTTTTAGGAGGAAATATTAGGTCCCAAGGGAATTCAGAAATAATTGATAAAGATTTGGGATATCAGGCCTTATGAATTTCTTGAAATATTTGATCTCTATGAATTTGGATGTGATCAGTATCTCTTAGTGCAGCGGTTCTCAACCTATGGGTCGCGACCCCATTTGGGGTCGATCGACCATTTCACGGGGGTTGCCAAGCAAGGCTGTCCGCCATTTTTTTCCCCTTTTCCGGCGGGTGCCTTACCTCCCTTGGGCTGGGCCAGCTGGTGGTCGGCCTGCTCCGTCTCTGCCGCTTGCCAGCTACGCCTCCGCCGGCGCAGGGGGCGGAACCACACATGCGCGGCGCTCCCGGGCAGGGAAAGTCCTCGACTTACGACCGGTTGGGTAGTCCTCAACTTACGACTGGTTTAGTCCTCGACTTACGACCGGTTTAGTCCTTCAGATAGATAAATTAAGTTGAAATGAAATGTATTTACTAGGTTTATAATTGTTATCACTAAAGGAAACCCCAAGTAACCCTAACTCCAAGCCACAGTTTCTGAGGTGGTTTCTTTTATAGGAACAGTCTTTCCTAGAAACTGCCCAATCTAGCCCACCTTCTGGGGAATCCTGGAGAGTGCAATTGGCCCACTGGAGAGGAAAGGCAGCTAGCGTTTGTAATCCATACTTTTTCTGAGTCGGATTGATGACCTTGGGAGTGAAGAGTTTCCTGAGGAGATCTAATGATTAAACAAAGAACTCTTTGTATTTGAGGGGATTTTCTCATTTGAGTAAACTGATGTCTTTTGCCAGTTTCACCTATGTTAAAATGTACCTGATCAATTTTGGCCTTGATATCAAATTAGCTTAAGTAATCTTTTATTCTTTTGCTGGCAGTGCACTGTGAGGTTAGGTAGGAAGTAGGGATAAGGTGACATTGTGTGGCGCTTGGTCCTCTTTCCACAGTACATAAATACTTTCAAATTGACTTTTTAATGCAAACATTCCAGAAACAAGATGGAATAGACTAATAAATTAAGACATTCAAAAAGAATATGGGCTAGAAACAGATTAATCTATCTATCCTCAATCTGTATGCATACCAATGTTGGTTCAAATGAGAGCACAAACCTGGGCGTTCTCCATTGCAACAGGATCCCATGTGTCCCATGAGGCACCGCAGTGTCAGTAAAGTTGGTAGGGTCAAAGCCAGATTGTGATTTTAGTTGACCCTAGGCCCTTTGGCCTTTTTATGCTCCTCCATCCATAAATTAATAGAATTTAAAATGATATTTCATATGATTCAATATTTTCTCAATGGCATTTAATACATGACTGAGCTTTTAATTTGAATTGTATATACATTTGATTTTTTTATCCTTTATATTTGGATTCTATTCACTGGGTATGTTTTCAAGCTTGAAAGGCAAAGGATAAAAATAAGTAACCTCTTCATTTTTATTATTACTTTTTTAAAAGAAAGAATTCAAGTATTTTACTCGGCCATAGGCACACTGCAGATAAGCTGGTCTTGGATAGGACACACATTTTCAGCTCTTTGTTAATCAACTCAAGAAAAATCTACACATTTTTTTTCCTATTTATTTTATACTTTATAAAAAGAAAGAGAGAAATTCAGCACTAAACTTGTAAGTTTATATCTGAACATTTTAAAGAACTGCTGTTCATTTAAAAACAATATTTGGTTTAATGATTTCTTGCAGTTTTTTGTTTCTCACTTTCATTTATCATATGCCACACATCTAATTTATATTCCCTGGGGAGGGAGAAACAGTTTTACAAAGTCAGCTGATGTGTGCAACCCAAAGACTAAAACATATCAAGAGCATTGCGAAAGGAAAAACACACCAATATAAAAAAGGGTCAGAGATTTTTCAGAGCATTTGATGTGCTTTGGTTTTTAATGCCTTAACAATTAGAAATGTTGATACTTCTAAGAAAGATTGGGAGAAGAGGAGGGCAAGTGACACATGATGAGTTTGCAAAGATGCTGGAAGGATTATAGTGATTACACTAAGTCTACAGAAATTTTAATAAGTCTGAAAATATTTTGTGTCATGGTAACCATTTCTTTTTGACAACTTCTCCTGAAATTGCCTTTCATTCATCACCAGCCCCATCTGAAGCAGCTAAAGCCATCTTTAGCTGCACCAGTTAAAGTAGCTGCACCAGTAATTTTGGTATGGACACAATCTGGTCTGTTTCATCAACAATGCTGTTGATACTCAATATCTACTCATCACTTTAGGCTGATATGAGCATGGCTTTCATCTAAAAATCACCAGGCATAGGCTTCCATAGCTACAGGACTTCAAGTGATACTGGATACAGTGGCATGTGTGCATCTTAAGCCTGACCAGCACATTCTAAAGTGCTTATCAGGTTTTATTCAGGCTTTTTAAGATTTAAGATTTTTGAATGCACTAGTTTGGAATGCACATAGAGAGTGTATTTAAACTAGCAAATGGAACCTAATTCTACCAGTTATACATTGCTGATTCTATCACCAATTAGTTACATAAGTTAGAGTGATCTTTCCTGGACTGCAAAGATCTGTCTGATCTTTGATGATAGCAAAGACACAAAGAAAGTCCTAACTCTTTATTGCCATCTAGTGGCCATCAGGAGTTCTGCTGTTCAGTTCTGGTAGTCCTAATACAAATGCTTGATATGATTGGCTTTCAAACTAGTTAGCAAAACAAAATCCCCAAAGATATGAATTGATCAGTCCCTCTCTAAATGATCTATTCTGCAGAATGATATATTTATTGAATAGAGGCTATATGAAAGGTTCAAGAGATAGAGCCTTAAGTCTAGCTGCTATTCTAATTTTATACCAAGCAAATGTGCTAAAGAAGTTTGCTAAGAAGCACTTAATAGGCATTTATTCAAACCTTACACTAAAGTGGAATTTTTTCCCCATAAATAAATGTCAAGACAATATAAATGTATTATTGGAACACAGACAGCATCATCAATGCTAAACTACAGTAATAAAAACAAGGTCTCCAGTGAATTGTTTGGCTTAATAGAGACTTGGGGTAGTAAAGACAAAAAATAGCCATGACTGTATCGTGACAAGGAAAAAACTTCAAGAAGAGCTGTGGTATCCAAAAATCTGTATTTAGCAGATAGCAACTGATAAACTTTTCTGAGGTCAGAACCTAAGCAGGATCCATCTTGGAATGTACTTCGATAGGAAACCACTAAAAATTTCCATGGAGACCACTAAGGTAGCCCACAGTTCAGGATTTTTTAAAAGAAAATCCTGAAAAAATACAGTGGAAAAACATTTTTAGATCATTTTATGTCAGTTGTACCCATGCAAGCACCAGAAATTAAATTCATCTCAAAGATACTTTATCTCTGCTTATTTCCCTATACACTTCAAATGGGAAAAAATGAAAGAGGTGCTTGTTTTATTTTTGCTTACAAAAATAAAATTTACTGCAGTATAATTGACATTATGGCAGTAGCATATTGTCAGCACAATTTAAAATTCTTCATTAGTCCCTAGAGGCAAAACATACATTTTCATCCAATGCTGCATTGCAATTTCAAAGGACGGAGTTTGTGTCATGATACTATGAGGAAGATTTTGCATATTGGTCACGTGGTAGTTATATACCTATGATTAACAAGCAGAGTCCAGATTATCCTTACAGTCCTGGGAAAAAACATAAAAATATTTATATAACTCTTCCAGAACTCCACAGCTATGTTATACCTCAACCATTGCAATATGTGAATTGCTATATAATATTTCAACCCATCCTTAATTTAGTCAAAAATCAATTTTAATGGTTTATGAGGTCATTTCTAGCTACCTTGGAGAAACTAGGGTAACTGCTAGAAATCAGTGACCCATCAAAGGGTAATTAAAATTAACATTATTCATCATAACCGCATCTCATCTAACTCTCTTCACTTGATTTTTTGAGTGAGAGAGAAAATAAAAATACTTTATTTTGACAAGTGGCAAATTATTAATTTTCTTTCATATTATTACAAATGATATCAAAAGTTAATCATATTCTCTGGGTTTTCAAAGATCTTTGATGAAGACAAACATTTTAAACTGTTTTTTGACCCAGCAAATATATTTCACTACTCTTTCACATTTTGACCTACTAAACTGACTGTTAGTTTAGTAGGATTCCCAATTACAATTATTCAGTGAAGGGTGATGGTTTGTTTTTGCCACATAGAAATGTTAAACCTAATAAAACTAAGAAGCCAGTGTTTTTCAGTGCATATACCATCTGAATCCATAAAATATGCCATACATTTCTGACTGTTTTGCAACTCCAAACCAGAATTATCTTATGTTGTAACAGAATAAAATTGAGAAATAAATATCACATCTATAAGATTATCATGTGATACACATACAATTTCAAAGACATTTACCTTTAAGAGTTTACTGCTTAGTACTATAAAACAATCTGAGTATTGTATCAGAACAGTAAGCACTTATATGTTTACCAAACATAAATGATAATGTCTTTTCATATTGTTGTAAGTGGAACATCTCTCAATGGTTATAGAGATGATGAGCTCCTGAACTTACATGAATGAACACAACCAGTTTATGTGGGTCAAGAGAAAGGTAGTATCAAAACAGACACTATTGATTGAAAAAGAAGGGGCAAATATTCTATAGCCAATGCCAGGCAGAAAAACTCAACAATAATTTATGTCATAGAACCATTTCATTTATACAACTTGTGGGCTTATGAAATTTGCTGCTTGTTTATAGCAGGTGAATAGTTACAGCCTACAGCTTGCAAATCTTGAATACCCTTTCCCCCCCCCCAAAGGTATAAAAGAAAAATCACTGATAAAGCAAACAAAATAAGTACTTCTAAACAACTCTGAGACCTGCTGGGTTATATGCTGAGACAACGATAGTAGAGTTTGATGTGACCAGAATGAACACTAAATGTAAACTTAACGCTAACCATATTTTTCTTAACCAAATTCCAAATAGTCCCATGATCATCCAAGAAGACTATATATTAAAGTAGAAAAATAAATGTAGTGGCAAATGAACTTCAATAGTATGTCAATATTTATCTATGACCACAGGCAAGCAAAAAAGCAGTGGGAGCAGGACTGACTTCCAATTTCCTGCTGGCTTCCCCATTGACTTTGGAGTCAAAACTTTGCAAATAAAGCTGGTCTGAACACTATGGAAATTTCAGTTCTATAGGAATAATGGGTTCTGGGTTTTTAATGCTTTCTTTAAGTTAGCAAATTTTAGGTATCTTGATTCAAAAATTATCACGGTATAATGCACCATTTCAGCTAACTTAAGGGTATAAACAGATAAACATAATGAGAATTTTAGTAGCATATAGATAGAAGATAGTTGTGTCCAGGAAACTTTCTCAAATAAAAAATAGCTATATATTAGGCTATTCCCCAATGGTGGCCAAATTTAATAGCTGAGATGATTTATTTCTAGCATGCTGGTATAATCCAAATGGTAGAAAAAGGAGAAGGAAGCTTTTTTTCTTTTCTTTTCTTTTCTTTTTTCACAACAATGAGTTCTGTAGAACTTATAGGGAAAACTCCTTGCTTCACTCTTTCCCAAGCTCTTTAGATTCCATTGTCCAGAAAGATCATTTAAGAAGAAATCTACCTGGATTTAGTAGGAGTATAATGTCAAATGTTTCCCCTTCTGTCCCCTAAAGATAAGTGAGGACACAGTGTGAGGCTGCTTGGGTCATTGGTCTTATGAGAACTCAGAAGATCGATTCTTCCTTTCTTTCTCCAAGGCAGTGCTGGTATCCTGAAAAGGAAGGTTCTAGAATGTTGAAATCCTTGCCACTTATCAGAAAAAAGATAATTATGATCCTCATAATGACCTTACGCAGGTCATTATGAGGAAGATCTGTGATCTAGTAAGACTTGGATCTAGTAAGAATGTTATGAAGTTACCCAATAATACATCTTACAGAGTTGAAAAAAAATCCTTATGAACTTAGTTATTTTCTTCTGAAATAGACTTGGGATGAAAGCAGGAGGTTTGGCAATAAAACCCAGAATGGTCTGATTGTTTTGGAGAAATAGTTGTAAATATTTTTATGTGACTTAAAAGAATGTAATTGTTTCTATGTGTGTGGGGGCATACACATGCATATACTGACTAGATTGTACTAAAGACAGCACTGACCACTGTATATTTTCAACAGAATAAATCCTACAAATGAAAGGATGTAATTACATTCTTTTAGAAAGTCTCTAGGGGCCTTCAAGAAAAGACCAGTCATATTAATCTAGTAAGCTACAAACTGATTAACAGAATGCTCCTTATAATATGAAATTGGCTGTCTTCCATTTTGTGAATTGTAACAGTAATTACTCTGAACCAGTGAAAAGTTGGTCCATTTATAAATCTTAGTTGAGATTGCATTGTAAGAAACAATATCGGGTGAGCAAAGTCAATTGTTCAAAACTCCCTTTTCTGCTGACCCTGAAGAAATGATTAAAAGAAAACTTCTGCAATTGCTAAGGCTTCATTCTTTCTAAAACTAAATATAAAACCAGACTGCAAGGTGCTTTCATATGAGTTCTAAGAACAGTTGTTAAATTCAAAGCCCAAATGAATTTAGAGACACCTCTAATTTTAATCAACTGGAATTCATAAGTGAACAGGCATTTTGGATTGGATCTTGGATTTGCACATGAATTATTGTTGAAATATTGCTGTTCCTGCCTTAATGAGAAGTTGATGGCATTGGTATGATTAGGAAAAAGACGGATAAGTTTCCCCCCCCTCTCTCTCCTTTCCTCCCTCCCCCCTCCCTCCCTCCCCCCATATTCTGGAGTGGCTCCCTAAGCCAATTGAACTACTCTTTGAGCAATCTGCCATATTTTTGAAGGCATTTTAGAGTCTGTATCAGTCACTTTTGGGTCATCTGCTCTCAGCCTTCTCCTACAGATGATACACCATTACCTACAGCTGATACACTGGTACTCATATTAAATTATTCCCATTTTAAATATTACTACACCCCTTGCAGCTACTCTTATTGTTCATCTAACTTTTCCCAAGTTTTAACTTTAACTTATTAAAATCAGATACAGCTTTAAAAAAGGTCCTTTTAAATTATCCCCCTGCCATTCCTTATACTGTATTTTCAGCACCCAAGTGGAACGACTAAGATAAATAGAGGTATGCCAGTTTTTTAAATATGCTGTTTCAGGCTATTATTCTTTTGAAGGAGAAAAAACAATAATAAACTGCATTTCATCTCTTGATAGCAATTAGAAGCTCAATAGATGACTCAGAAGTAGACCCTCTCTTTGATCCATTCTCAACCTACTTCAGAGGATGATTGCTGTAGGAATAACAGTGGAGATGAGCAAAATATCTAAGATATCTTAGCTTTTGGAGTAAAGGTAGGATATTAACCTAACAGCTACAATTATGAAGCTGCTCCCTTCTTTGAAACTGAGAAGTTTTTCTTTAATTACGTCAAATTTACCAACATGTAAAAAGACTGCCCTCAGATATGTTTTGGTGAAATGGATGAGACTTGCCTGCTATACGCTACACAATATGCTATACGCTACACAACTTAGTATGTGTAAATCACATTCTGAAATTGATAGTATTAAATAAACATATTTATAGAAGTAGACTAGAAGCAAAAATCCAGTAAAAGTCATTCAGGACTCCATGTTTGTATTGGATACATGTATCTAAATAGCAGGAGAGCATGTTTAAAAGCACTTTATCTGGTAAATAAGACTTTTGTCAAAGACTGCATTGAACAGCGGGTGGACTGAAGTGATCTAAACAGCCCCTTCTAACTCTATAGTTCCTTCTGTCATTTCAAATGCCTGTTTAAGATCGGCTATATGAAGGCTGTGCACATTTACTTGAGAGTCACTCAACTCAGTGGAATGAACTTTGGACTAAACATGCATAAGACACTAAAATATATTGGAATTTTGCTAAGAAATCATGAGTCCTATTCTCCAGTGAGACTGTGTGGTAATATTTGTACAAAATAAGATAATAATGTTGTTTTTAGATAGGACATTTCTTTTCATATGATACTTCCAAGAAACAAAATATAAATGATGCCTTCTTGCAAATGCCAAACAAAGAAATCAATCCAGAATTCTCAGTGAAGGAAGGAATGTCTAGGCTTAAATTTGGGACACCTTATGTGAAGACCCAACTCCCAAAGAAATCTATAATGCCCGGAAAGATGGAAGGAAGGAGAAGAAAAGGATGATGATAGGAGAAGAAGATAGATGGACTTGACTACAACTGCAATGTAAGAAACAAAGACAGATCATCCTGGATAAGATCTATCTATATGGTTGCTCAAAGCAGACACTGACTTGAGGGCACATAATTAATCTCTGTCAAGGCATGAATGAAATAGTCTAACCTGAAATCAAATTGCCACATTTCTTAGAGGTCCCGTTCTATTGCTCTTTGGTATTGCAATTTCACTTTACTAATGATATGCCGTTGTGGAGTGTTCTTTACCACTGTAAACCCTGCCTGCTTATCCCTATGCAGCAAAATGCTGGCCCTTACTTCTTGGAAGGTTTATAAGAGTTTTGTCTTATGTAACACTGATAATGATCTATGTCCAGCTGTTACAGATAGATCACCTGGGATTTCAGTTATTTAGTTTATTAAATGTATATGCTGCCCATTTCACTATCCAAAACAACTCTGGATGGCTTACAACACAATAAAATGA
>NW_015386405.1:2774925-2814536 GCF_001527695.2 Protobothrops mucrosquamatus | reverse complement strand
ATATATATATATATATATATATATATATATATATATATATATATATATATATATATATATATATATATATATATATATATATATCTTTCCAAAAACAAACTGTGAACACCAGGAGTATATCAAACTATACAAAGTTTAATAACATAAAACATAAAACAAAACTACACCAAGCTTTCGTCGGACTCCTTCCGACTTTGTCAGGGTTACGTGCCAGTCCATGAGAGAGTCTCTTTTATACGCCATCCATCATCTGCGCCCGGTATAAAAGAGACTCTCTCATGGACTGGCACGTAACCCTGACGAAGTCGGAAGGAGTCCGACGAAAGCTTGGTGTAGTTTTGTTTTATGTTTTATGTTATTAAACTTTGTATAGTTTGATATACTCCTGGTGTTCACAGTTTGTTTTTGGAAAGATGATCACACCCAGGAGTCACTGTTTTAGTTTCCAAGATCACAAATAGTACACAGGTGGAATCTTCTCTATCACTTCACTAACTACCTCCACTATAGAGTGCTGCCATTGGGACCCAAGCCAACCAACTGAGCCAAGTTTTAAGGCCGTACTAGAAGGCCAGAAAGGTAGGATTGATTTCACTTCCAGCATCAAGATGTTTCAAAGGGTGAGTCCATGACAGAAAAGGCTCTTTCCTGGGCTCTACCAGCTGAAATTTCTTTACAGATGGGTTCACAGTATGCCTCTTCAGATGAAGAAAGTGGGGCCAGTCCCACTGGGTTGAGATTGTTCCTTAGGTAAGCTGGTCCCATGGCATGAAGGACTTTAAAGTGATAACCATTATCTCGAATTAGACATGGAAGCAAACTAGCAATCTGTCCAGCGTGCACAACAGCAGTCTCACATATACCACTCTAAAGGCCTGCAAAACTGCCCACATTGTTACATTCTGCACCAATTTTTCTTCTTCAAGAGTAGTATGCTGCCCAGCCTATCCTTTGACTCCCATCTAAATGACCCATGCCTGTCACCACTTGAATATGTTGTCCTGTCCTGAGCTTTATGAGAGGATCCTCTCCCCCCCTCCCAATCCTGCTTCCCTTTTCCATGAGTCAGGAGCCTGGAACTCCACCAACATTCAGATTTACCCAGACTACCCAGGGAATAAATGAAAGAGAGTGATCTGTGGCACTTAAGCACTAGTTTTCAGTGTCAGCAGGAACCAGAGCTTTTTTTTGTCATAGAACGCCCAGAATGGAGTTCCGGCACCTTTTTTGGATGGAGCCTTGTAGGGTAGGCAAGGCGGGTTGTATGACATGTGTGAGTTTCAGCACCTTTTTTTTTTTTTTTTTTACAAAAAAAGCACTGGCAGGAACCATCATTCTCTTCAACCCACACCCATACCCACAACTAACATAACCCCCCACAATAGCTGGTCTCTTCCTATAGACAGTTAAGGAAGAGCCACATTCACACACATTCTTACCAGTTGATCTTACAAGGGGGAAGGTAACAGACATCCAATTAGACAACCACACAAATGACTCCTAGATTCTCACCCCAAGTGTTGTCCTCCATCACTTCAGGGAACTGAAGGCTCCTATGCTGTCCAGAACTCAACCATTAATCCCTGCCATATTATCCCTGCTCCTATATCCAATTCTAGAGGGCCTCACCAGCCCCTGGTCTCATTCTTTCATTGCTGCCAACTTCTGAGGCCCTCAGCCCACTCCTGGCCTCCAGTTCTGGCCATCAGCTCTGTTGGCCTTTCCAATTCTGGGATTCTCTGCTTTCACCAGGACTCTTCTACAGATTACTTGGGACTCTTCACTGCCCCCAAGACTTTTGTAGACCACTTGGGATACTCCACTGCCCCAGATCTTCCCACAGATTGGTAGGCTCCTAGCTGCTTCTGAAGACCTCATTCAGGCCTCTTGGCCCAGCTTGCCCCCAGTTTCCAGCTTCCAGCCCCCTCTGGTTCTGGCTCTGGCTCACCTCCACCATTGTTTACAATTCACCTTTGCTGCTGCCATTCCTGACCTTGGCTCAGTACCTCCAAAGCTTCTGTTCAAGCTTCTGGTTTCTTATCTTTTGAAAAATAAATGCAAAAGAAACAAAACAAAACAAAACAAAAAGGTATGCCAATGGAGCTTATTTGCTTGGTATGAATCCGAAAGGGATGGAATAGAAAAGGCTATTTTCTCCTCATGAGGTAGGGTAGCTAACATTTTCCAGAAACGAACAGCATGTAATTGCCTTGCTAGAATCTTCTGTCATTACTTCCTTTAAAACAAACACTAAACAGTAAATAATCGAGGAAAGCTGTTCTGCAGAAGATTTGTATCAAAATAACATCAATCAAAATGACTGAGGGTTGGAAATTCTCCCCACTCTCCTGGTTTATGGTCAGAATGAAAGGGGAATAAAGTTCTGGCTTCTGCCAAAGGGGAATAAAAATTCTTCCTCTGGATATCCCCCAGCAGGAAAAATGAGAAATTAAAAATAGAAACTCTTTTGCTTCCATCTGGCCCATGAAGGTCAATACATGACATCTTTCAAGAGGAGATTCAACTCCTGAACCTCCATATTTTTTGGAAGGTCAGAAAGAGATGTCTTAAACATTCAAGGCTGAAAAAATGCACAGCAAGTTGTTGACTTCCATGGAAGAATGGAAGAAAAATGCAGTGCTTAAACTAGGGAGCTATGACCAAATTCCCAATTTTTTTATCTGCCTATCATATACGAAAAGTGACTCTGGGTGGTGTACAATAATTAAGTAAAATAATACATATATAAAAACAATCATTTTTAAAATATGAAACAAGCATTGTTAAAAAATAAAAATAGGCACAGGACATATTGATTGTAATGATGAAGCCTTCTTGGAATGTCCACCATCCCTGGGACAAATCTCAGGCCTAATGAGGTCTTAAGGTACTTCCAGAACAATAACAGAGCTTTTTCCACATCAGCGATGAAAACAGCTTATCTGAGCTTGTACGTGAACCTTCCTTGGCTAAGTTCAAGAGGATTTTTTTTTTTTTGCATCCCTACACATAAATTCGGTGCTGTGGCTGGAAGAAGCATTAAATATTCCTTTCAGATGTGCTTATTGAGAAGTTGAACAACAGCATGTGGCTGAACTGACTTACTTTCCTAGCACAGTGGAAAATAACATTGACTCCCTATGGAAAGGAAAACAGGATCAAGAGGTGTTTTGTTTTGTTTTGTTTTGTTTTGTTTTTAAAAAAAATCTCATATAAATCTTCTGGTAAAGCAGAAGAATTACTACGAAAAATTTGGCTCACTCTGTAATTATGTCTTAAATGACAGTCTGAGCTGTGGAAATGATTAACTGAAGATTTATTTCATACTGAGATAAACCATTGCCATCTTTTATGGGTCTATCAGGATATATTTAAGACATTGAATAACAAAGGAGGCCTATCTTGCTTATGGCTTGCTTGAGCAGTGTCCAATCTCCTGCAGTCATATATTCAAGATAAAAATAATGTTTAAAGAAGGATGGAGTGTATAAGGCCTCAAACAGGAATACAATACTTTATTTTCAACAACATTGCAAAACAGAATACCAAGAAACTGTCTCCCTTCTGCTGCTTCCATTTTTTTTCTGTTGTTCATCCTACAAAAAAGATTGACTGGTAGTTGGGTGGGAAACAGAAATTTGACAAGAGTGGTGATGGGGAAGGTGGTGATCATGATGGTCTACTGCATAGGAGCAATTAAAGAGAACAACTGAACATACTGGTTTTTTTAAGCAAGTAAATGACCTTTGTCATTTTACAAGATCTTTTGAAATTAAACAGCCTGGAACAATACCTCTTCTACGGCAGCCCCGTTGTTGTAATTATCTCCTCTGTTATTTTTGTTGGAATTTTGAATGTTCAATTGATCACTGAGAAAATAAATCATGAATTCAATACTCTTATTGAAATAACTGATAATTGTGGTTGGATTTTGCCTTATTCAGCCAGAAGTAACATCTAGATTGCACTAATCCCTACCTAAGTAGACCTTGACCCTTATATGTTCAGTAGCATATCCACTTCACTCTCTAATACAGTGGTTCCCAACCTTTTCTATACCCTGCATCCCTAGAGCACTTCTGATATATTCTCGCACCCTTTACAAAAGTTCAAAATATCGGCAACGAATTATGCATATACACTACAATTTTGAAAACCCATGTTTTCGCATTGCCTGGAATATCGTCTCACACCCCCAGGGGGTGTGAGCATCTTTGGTTGGGAACCCCTGCTCTAATACCATTGCCAGGATTTGATTTCTTCTATCCCGATGGACTCAAGGTTGACTCAGCCTTCTATCCTTCTGAGGTTGGTAAAATAAGGACCCAGGGGCAATATATTGACACTATAAACTCCTTAAAGAGGGCTGTAAAGCACTGTAAAGTGGTATATAAATCTAAGTGATATTACTATTGCTAATACCATGCTGAGTAACCCTAGATTTTCTCCAGTAGAAATCAGCACCACTCACTGTATGAGGAAAAAAATGTGAAATCCTTAGGCAGAACAGATACTGTAACTACTGTAATATTGAACGAGCAGTGAACATGCTTAGCCCACATTATTATTGAAGATAACTTTTCTAAATTTCCAAAATGTTTTATTTCATTGAGATGAAAGTTTCAAGCAACAGTTTTTCCAGAAGACTGGTATGGAAGTTAATCTCCTCAAAGGAACTCAATTTTTGCTAAAGATTGGGCTGCTTGTGTATCTATCAGGTGTACTACATTTTCATTGCTTGATATTGCAACTGAATTTTATAGTTCTATTGAATCCAATATCAACTGATTGTGATTGGCAGGCAAAGTGTTCTGTGAAGGGGGACAAATGAGGTAGGAAAAATTGGCCTATAACCATATTGTTGTGGTTATATAAATGTAACAACCCAATATAGTACAATGAGATGCAGCTATAATGCATGGAAACCCATGGAACCAAGGGTTTCCCAAAAGGCTTATCTGTCAAATGTCTATATGGCAGTAGTAGAACATAGAGATATTGGAGATTCAAAAAGTCCACGACTTTATGACCAAATGCTTCTCTTATAGTGTAAAGCACCAGGAGGTAGGAGAGCTCTATAAATTGGAAGAGTGGATTTCCAGTTACTTGAAAAATAGAGCTGACCATAAGCTGCAAGTTTTTGGAGTGTGATCAAAGTTAGAATTATATTGATCGGCAAAACACTTCATTTAGCTAGACAATACTGGCATACAAATTCTTCCAGGCATTAGCCATGATCTATTATATTCTATCCCAATTCTGTAGCTGATTCATTATATAACTCTGGGTTTCTGTATTTAAACCTGTCTCTATTTCAGTCGGCCAAATTCCTTCCAAAATTACTTATGAGATATCCTATTCTATTTCTCAAACTATGTTGTTTTGTCTTGTGCTTATACAGTAACTATTTGATAAATGAACACTAGGGTAATATTTAGGGATCAGCAGATTCTGATAGTATCGGATTTTAAACACATACTTAATTAATTGATCTGCTTATAATGTCATCTAATCTTTCTAGTAATTAAGCATCATTTTAATTTCTCTTAATAAAATAGTAATTGATTCCCTTACCATATTAGTATTGATTTAATTTTCTATGCTCATTGATTTATTCATTCATCTTGATATGTTCAGTTGTAGCTTGTGTGGGTCAGCTGTTTCCCCATTAAATGATTTTTAAATTAAATGATACAATAATTCTAAGAGGTGACTATGAGTTCATACTGATTCAATCTACAGAAGAAATGGAAAAAAGGCATCTGGGGGGGGGGACAGCAAGGGAACAAAAGAGAAAACATGTGTGATGCAAATTATATAGCTTATACAGTTGTCCAGGTATTTTGCGTATCCTATTTTTAAAGTTTTGCCTTACGTTGACTTGGAAAAGTTTCCAATTACTTACCTCCACTTTAAGAATGATGAATTGACCATGTCCCATACAGTTAGTGTACCCTAGATTCAAGTCAATCATTGTTTGGTAGTTATATCTTTTATAGTGGCCAAGTTACATGGTAGCTTTATGGGTAGTGAATTGAAGCATAGCATTTGGAGCAGTACATTAACCATGCACTCAATAAAAATAAGTGATCCCTTCTCTGTTGTGTATTCAAGGTTCATTTGTTCCCTTAAGTATATAGTTTACTGAACCATACTTAAGTACTGAACTGATCAGTAATAATGCTTATTTTTTACCAGTTGGTATCATCCTGACAGGCTATACAGATGTAGTCTGGAAGTATAATTATGTTGTCAAGATCTGCCTATAAGTGATGGATTTCTCCAAAGTACCAATATTTGTGGCAATCACAAATTTAAACAAACAAAATCTTGTCCACCATTTATTCACAAAGAACCTGTTATCCTTTGATCAGCTTATATCACTCCCAATTGCCTTCTCCAAGCTGACTGTTTTTTTTTAAGTACAGTACTTTATAGTTAATATCATGAGAGTTCTCACATCTAGCTTGGCCCTTCATAAAATTATTATGTTAAACAAGTTGAACATGCCTTTAAAAAAGAGTGTTTGGCATTACATATGACAAACACTTGTCACAGCAAAGAAAACAAGACTTGAAATGTATCCCAGATATCCAATAATGACTTGCCCAGATTTGTAATAATATAACAGTAGGAAAAAATTGTGTAAATTATTAAAGGAGGAATTGGGGGGAAAGGAAAAGAAAGAATTTCTGACAAAAATACAATAATGTTTCAGCTTATTGTTACTAAACATGTAGGCAAGATACACTCCTTCCCCTCCTTTTTCCAATGACTACACCTGTAGCTAATTTAAGAACTTTATAAATATTCTCTTGATATGTCACTACATAATTCCATGGAGCTTTTTTCCAACCCAGTAGTTCTTGTACATCTGCAATATTTTATCTCAACAAAAGAATAATTTAAGCTCTATTTTTTTAAGAACCTAGGCTAAGGTATACATCATTGTCATATACATGGCAAGGAATGGATTATCTAGGTTTTCCTATCAGAGATTTTTTTATTCATCCTTGAAGATGCAGGATTAAATTTGGAAGTTCTACCTAAAACCAGGTGCACAATCCAGACCAGTTTAAGGTACTAAAGAGATGGATGTTTTCTATCTGTCTCTATTTCAGATAAGGTGGTGTATATACAAGCAAGTAGTCATCAGACAGCTAAAGTCATCCATATTGTCTAACCTTAGGTCCCCAGGAAGGAAACATTGATATATCTTGCTTCAGAGAAAATGATTAATCCTAAAACAATAGCAATAATGATTTTGAGGCTTAGGTTCAATGAAATAACACAATAACCAACTATACTCATGAACCATAATTCTTTGCAATCATCTGTTGAGACTAGGTGACTTTGCACATAATGCATAGTGGGGTTAAAATAGGATTGTGATCTAATTCAAGAAAAAGTCCAACCTATGCAGAATGGATCAATAAAAGATGGGATGGTATAAATCTTTTTCTCTGGTGATAGACAAAGGCTTTATGACTCTACCCCCAAATTATTTAGTCTACTCTGGGAGAAATCCTCTTGCATACTTTCTTCTGCACAGAATAAAGTTTTTCTTCCCCCAATCTCCACCCTGGCATGCATGTAATTGTGTTTCCATACATTGGGCCCAGACACAGTATTTCTACTACAGTATATTACTGGTATTTAACTCTGAAGATGCAAATGCACGAGCATTAAAAAAAAACCTCAAGGCTACTTCCTGCCCCTTTCAAAGTGACTTTTGCTAAGGAATCTAGCTGCGCGAGCTGCACTGGTTACCAGTGGTCTTCCGGGTGCGCTTTAAGGTGTTAGTTACCACCTTTAAAGCGCTCCATGGCATTGGACCTGGCTACCTCCGAGACCGCCTTCTGCCACAGATGCCCTCCCATAGACCGGTACGCTCCCACAGAGCGGGCCTCCTCAGGGTGCCGTCGGCCAAGCAATGTAGGCTGGCGACCCCCAGGGGGAGGGCCTTCTCTGTGGGTGCCCCCACCCTCTGGAACGAACTACCCCCCGAGATCCGGATGATTCCGGATCTCCTTACTTTCCGCCGCGCCCTCAAGACATGGCTTTTCCAGCNTTTTTGATGTATTTTGTTTGTATCTGTTTTAATATGCTGTGCACCGCCCTGAGTCCTACGGGAGAAGGGCGGTATATAAATTAAATTATTATTATTATTATTATTATTATTATTATTATTATTATTATTATTATTATTATTATTATTATTATTATTATTATTATTATTATTATTATTATTATTATTATTATTATTATTAAAAACCAACAGCATAATTATTTTAGGTTCATTGTCTTTCTTTTGTATAAAAACCTTTAACTTATTTGAATACAACTTTCTCACAAATACAACTCATGTCGCCATCTAATTTTCTTAAATTTGCATATTTCAGTCTTTAACAGTGAACTATAAATGCCATCTAGTTCTGATGAAAATAATTTTTAAAAAATGATTTTCAATGTATGTGGATCATTCAATTATGATCAGAAATGAATAAATAAACAAAAAATGCATTTGTATTTTTTTTACATGCTAATTAATAGATGAGTAGAACTCTGGGGTTCCCAAATGTTACTCAAGACTTTGTAATGGATTTGGGCTGGGGATATGCTCGTGAAAGGGCTGATAGTTCTTGTACAGTCCTAGTAGAAAATAAAATTTAAAACCCTGGTTCTTCAAAATTTTAGTGTGTAGAAAGGATTGATTTTTTAAAACCATTGAACTAAACATTACTCTATAAAGTTGTGACTAAGATAAAGGAATTCCTATCCAATTAGCATGCTTTCTCAAAGTTGTAAAAAAAAATCCTGCAAGCATCAGAAGACATGGTGAAGTATTTCTCCTACTACTGGAAGTCCACTTAAGTGTAAGAGCAGGAATAGAAATTAATGCTGCCACATTAATTTGAAATATAATCCACTAAATTCTATTTCTATAAAGGCCTCTGTGAAACAAAAAAAAGTGGGGAGTTGTGTAGGAAAGTGGTCATTTGATTAAAACCTTTGTAACTCTTAATGTTTTTTAAACATTTCCATTAGCTGCAGACAAGAAGAGAAGTGGATACACTGTTTTGTCCAAGCATATTTAACAATTACAGACAAATTATTAAACTGCATTAGGAGAACTAATCTGATACATTGAATCCTGTGATTGTAGTAAGCTTTTGTCCATTGCTTAAACCATACTTCTCTTATAGTTAATGCAGTTGAACTGCTGTAGCTTGAAATAATCAATCTGTAGCTATAGAAAGAAATGTTCTTAATTATAGAAAGAAAAATAGGCATTTCTGATGCTAGCCAAGAAAGACAAATATACTAAGAAGATAGATGATGAGAAATACCTTTGCAACATAACATTAGCTGCATTAAACAACATTTCAACATTATCAAACAAGCCAAAGTTTTCCATTGAAAAAGAGCAAAATACAATAGAGAAATTTGCTACAAATAATCCAGAAAACTTCCTTTCCTTTCCTTTCCTTTCCTTTCCTTTCCTTTCCTTTCCTTTCCTTTCCTTTCCTTTCCTTTCCTTTCCTTCCCTTCCCTTCCCTTCCCTTCCCTTCCCTTCCCTTCCCATCTGCCTAGAGTTTGGTTGGCAAAAGTTTTAGCTTCACTGAATCTTTAGGTTAAGATTCAAAGGGCCAATCTTCATTAACTTGAACTTCGTTCCACGTTGTTGAAAAGAATCTGCACCTTCTTTAACATTTTGCTCACTTACCCTCTCATTATAAGGAAAGATATGTCTGTGGAAATAGCCCTAAAGGAAAAGAAATATATTATTTGGCAAAGTTTGATATTTCTTCTTATACTCATGATAAACTGCATTTGGTGCAGAATGTCCAGGAAAGATGCCCCACTGGTTACCAAGACATTGAGCATTTTGATAAGAATTATCTTCCTCCCTTCTCTTCAGTAGGAGATTCATGGGAACAGAAAGGCCCATAATCAAGCAGCTTTGGTTGATACTGAGTTTTCTTTCCTTTTGGAAAAATATCTTCAGTTTTGGTGAACCAAACTAAATTAATTTTTGAAGAAATTGTTCTAGGCAACTGGAAATCTTGGCCCCATTCATTGAACTGGATAACTTTCACAACTAATCAACTATGATAGGCTGATACAGTAGATATGCCAAAAATCTGACAGAATATAAAAGAAGTGTCATAATATTGAAGTGATGTCTTCAAGAAATAAACCTGAGGTTAGAAAGTCAGCCAAGTTAAAACCTGAGAGGAAAACATTTTCGATTTTGCATTAAATATATGCAGGTAAAAAGACCCTTATCACCAACCATAATGACACTGAATATGTTTTCTAGGCAAAAGCCCCCCTGGTTTATTGTCAAATATGTCCAATTAAAAATATGACTGATTGCATGCAAGAACTCTTGTACTATATGGAAAGTTCATGGAAGAGTACCCAGTCTGAAACCCAGACATCTTCTGTTTAAGAAGCATAGGTAGATAATATTTAGAAACCTCTTGACTGTTTAAGAGACAATATGGAGGAAAAATCCTGATTTTGGTACAATTATACCTTGTTTCCAGAGCATGAATTTCTCCAGAGATGCAGTTCCTTACGCCTGAAAATTTGAACAGGTATAATTAGTTCTCTCTCTTTTTACTTTCACAAAATTTTTCCAAATACCGTACTTCTAAGGCCCATGGGAACAATTTAGGGATGTATGAATTCCAGTTAAGAAAGCTTACAGCTCATATCAAGACTATTTTTTTTTAGTTTCCTACAAATTCCTTTAGCAAAACCCCTCACATTTACTTTCATTTTTTTTCAGCAAATAACAAGCAAACAATTGTTATCAATAATCTCTTAAGTGTTAGAAGAGTAATAGATACTCAAAACATTTCCAAATCCACCTATAACATATTTAGGGATCCCTGTATTTCAAAAAGCTCCTGTACCTATTTCTGTATTGAAAGAATAGCAGAGCATTAATGCAAAAACAAAACTAAATCAGGGTATATTGAAGAGGTCTTGAAGCAAGAAATTGATTCAGAATCAGGAGGAAGCTCTTCTTAATGCATGTTCAGTTGATTTATTATTGCTGTACTCCAGGAGCATACCGAAAAATACATTTCCATCTATCATCCTCTTTTAAAAGGTTGAAGGAAATCAACTTTTATGCTAAAGCAAAGACATTCTTGATAACAACCAACTCCCTAAACAAAATAATGGGGTGTAAATCAAGTTAGCCAGATCACATGAGTAAGTCTACTGAGCTCAGGTTTGCCTCACTGCTATAGACAGCAGTCCTTCTCTGCTGGTGTTCATTGCTCATTCAACATTTTGTATTGCAAAGATACATGAAACAGCATTCATGCTCAAGCCTACCTTCTATTCTTAGCAGGACTTGAAAGAACTTTAGGAGGACAATGAAAAGCAAAGGGAAAGGAAAACTAATTCAGTGATGCCTGCATAAAACAAAGTTAACATTGGCTAAAGAAGAAGGAGACATGGATGGGTTTAAAGATGGGATTAGTTTTGCAGTTTTTAATATTCTGTACCTCCTTGCCCATCCAACAATTACTTTCAGAATGCATAATTAAATGTCCCCTTAAGGAAAGATCTTTTGAGATGCATCATGGATCACTAATTTTTTTAATCAAACAGTATGTCATCCTCCAGTGACATCCCATCAAAAGACCCTAGTTCAGTAAGAGGGACCCAGGATTGTCCTGTCTTCCAACTTTCTGATATGCCTCCTTATTTTGGGATCTCTCCAGGGTAAAAAGACCAATTTGAACTCTATTTAATTTTGGGTCATCATTAAAATTGTACATATAACTTGATGTCGGAGAATAGAGTAGATTTTTTTCAATTCAGTTGGTATCATTTTCACCATCAGTATCTTAGAAATATACATGTGTGATGTAGGAAGGCCCCCTCTCCAGAATAAAATATTCTACAGGATATTAAAAGAGGAAGAATGGAATATTTCCCCAAAGGAGAATCTCCTTAACAAAGGCAGAAAGCAGCCCCAGTCTTTCTGCTATAAGAAAACAGCTTCAAGCAGAAGCCTGAAGAGGCTAGGCTTTATGAATGGATATTTTGTATCCATTCATAAAGCCAGGCCACTCTATTCATAAACAAAGGGCAGCCAGCAGTTCCAAATAAGCAGCAGAATAGGCAAGGAACAGAAGACAAGATTAGCTCAGACAAACAAAAAACCTAGGATTTGCATTTCCCCTTTGGCTGTAGAACCAGTCATAATCCCTACATGACCACATAGGAATCTGGAAACAACCATTGAAATATTAAAGGACATATTCTTGCACAGAACAGGCATCTGAATCACAAAAACCCCCAAATTGTATAAAAGCCCATCTACTCTCAACCCCAGTTTGTCAGCCACCCAAGAAACATGCTGTTGTCACTGTTGTTTCTGACTACCAAATAAATGGAGACCTTTCCAACTGCAGCCTGAATCCAATTAATTTCCTCTGCAATGTTCTCTCAGCTTGGAATAAGAACTGGACCAGATTTTACTTCCTACAGTGAGTATACATTTTTTATAAAAAAAAAACAGCCCTAAAATGTGATTATCGGGTTTGATGAACTACAGTGAAATGGCAGTTTCTCAGGGCAGAACTCATTCCAAAGGTAAGGTGAGATAAAAGGCAGCAGAGCCCAGAGCTGGATAGAAGAGTGAAGAGATTAGGATAACAGCTTCCTAGAATTTCCCATGTTTATCCTTTGGGGTAAGAGTAGTGAAGTTTTAGTCTGACAAGATTCTGTTTATTGTATGTAAGCAAACAAAGAATTAACTTTGGCTGGATTGTTTTGTGTATTTTTTGGGCTGGCCTGACTTCAGATCAGGTTATCCTATCCACAGTTACATCTGCCTTTATCATCAGGACCAGGAGGGGAACACTGTAGGTCCTGTTGGCCAAGAAACTTTGCTTGGCAGAACCACGAGGAGAAAAATTTCTGCTTTAATACTTACCTTCTGAAATATCATTCACCCCAAGAGAGATTGGTCCCAAACCTAATGGCCTTTAGAAAGACCCTAAAACTTGGTTGTACCATTGAGTCTAGGGATCCCATGGAACTATGGAGCCTGTTAAATGGTTGTATTGTATGTAAGTTCAGAATCCCTTTGATTTGCTTTCTGTTGTTATAATTTAACTTTTGTAATTACATTTCTAATGGTTTTGTGTTTAATTATTTTGATTATTTGGTTTGTAATTATGGGTGCCACCCAGAATCATAAGCATGAAATGGGCAGCTATATTTTACACTAAATAAATAAATAACAAATAAATTGTGCATTTAATTCTATCAAAGTGAATCTTACATGGTGATCAAATGAATTTTGTAACTGCAAGATCTGGTTACATTTGTTTCCCTCATATCTTCTTCTGTACCATGTTATTTGGGTATGAGTCTTTGAGCAGGGACTATCATCTTTAATAATATGTATGTAAGTTCAGGAGCAGTCATTCTGGCTAAAGATCAGGGTAAAATGGTGTCAATGAAATAAATTAGCAAGAAACTCAGAATCGAGGTCTTCAACCTTTCTTCTACTAGGAAAGCCTTTTTAAACTTACCATAAAAGAGTCTTTAAACTTACCATAAAAGAGTCTTTAATCCATACATTACAGAAGATTCTGTGATATTAAGGCATGCAGTAAATTGGCAGCCGAAATGCAACTGCAAATAGCCAGTTCCCAGATTTACAATGTCACCCTATTCATATTTTTAGCAACTCTCAGATACTACTTTTAAAAAAACAACCACCAGCTTCTCATTGATAGCTTTGATGCAACCGACTCCAACAGTATTTTTAATTTTCTGGAGTTGGCAGTTGCTCAAAATCTACTTTTAGCCAATTTCTCTCAGCTGCAAGCATTCTCAGCAGGATGGTGCTTGCTCATTTTGTTTTCTTTATTCTCCTGGGACACTTGGACAAGAAAGAGAAGGAGAGGGCACACAAGAAACAAAAAGAACATAATTTTGAAAATCTGAGTTGATTTAAATTGTCACTCTGACAACTACTCCTAAAAACTGTAGGAAGAACTCTGAAAAGGCAATCTGTTCCAAAACCTCATCCTTTTTAATGTGGCAGTAGCCTGTCAACTCCCAGCATTGATGCCTGGTCATAGGAATTAAACCAAATGAGGTGACATATAAAGGGCACAGCTGAATCAAAAACTGTGCCACTAGTCACAGTTGGATTTGGCTTTAGTTTCATTAAAAAATTAATTGGAATAAAAGTATGCTGTCACAGTTCACATAAGTATTTCCTGTTCTTTCTGCTTAAGAATCAGAAGTTCATGGATTGGAAAATTAGCAAAGAGCATGTTTACACTCTGCTCCCCATTACAATAAGTGATTATTTGATAAACAATGAATCACAGCCAGAAAGCAATGCCAACATTTGTTGACAGATTCAATTATGGATCTTCATGACTGCACTTCATTCTTCTGGGGTGGAGAAGGATCTTATACTTTAGGAAATTCTCCTGAAATTAACATGCAATATGTGACTATGCTGTTGCTTTTGATGTCAAAGGAGTCTCCAAACCAAAAGCAATACAATTCCATGGAGTTGAATGATTGTGATTGGTATAGATATCAAGGGCTGGTTCACAAAAAAGTGTCGACCACATTATTTCTGCCAATTTGATATAAGTAAACTTCATTAACAGAAGCTAAATATCTGAAACAAGTCATTGACATATATTTTGTTTGGGGTGGTATCCAAGTTCCATATGTTGTGTTACATTGACTATAGCCCACTCATGTGGAAATCAGTCTTCAAGTTTATAGAGAGGGATTCTGGTTTGGGCCATATGGAAAGAAAGGGACTGCGTTCAAGTCTTGATTCAAAATGAAGATTTTGAACAAAATATTTACAATGGGAGGCAAATGAGAAAGTAAAACCCAATATCTGAAAATAAAGAGGACACTGAAAGGTTTTAATCCTACCTATTTATTACAATTCCTCTAGATAAGTGAGATGAGTTAGCTGAATTAGTTCACAAAGAAAAATGCACATTGAAAAGCTTAAATGTAATTTTACCTAAACCTTTGTAATGAGAAATACCCATAGACAAATTCAAGGGGTTGCATTCATGTTGGAAGCACCAAGGCGCTTCCTGGTTGAAAGGATTAGCTAACCATTAGTCAGGGGATGTTCAGTTGGGAGCTCCCTTTATATCCCCATTAATGTGCCCATTGAAGTGACACCTAGCTATCTACTTTCGAACTGCTAGGTCATCAAGAGCTGGAGTGAATGATGGAAGCTCGCCCTTCATGCAGCAGCACTTGGGTCTTGAATGTGGGCTTGCTGTTCATCAACCCAGAGTCCAAATCATGTGAGCCACTGTGCTCCTTTCAAGAGGTGAAAAATTCACTTCAAGAGATGAAAATAATGTTGACACTGTATAATTTTTCATCCATGTGATACAACCTACTTGTTTAATGGTCATAAAGCAAGTGCATTATTGCACACATGTTGCTATTTTGACATCATTGCAGGGTGTAATAGATGCTGCTGGAGCTTTGGTACAACCTCCATCCTAGCAGCACTAGGTTCCTAATAAGGCTGTCAAGTGGACATCTTTAAGTAGCTAGGTTTCCACACACAAATCCATAATGACGGATTTGTGTGTGAAACACTGAATCTCCTAAATATGTAGAAGTTGTTTATTTGATCAAATAAATCAATCAAATTGATCAAATCAATATAGATGCCCATCTCAACCAATGATTGTGAACAGCTTGCAAGTCTAAAACTAAAAAAACAATAAAAACAATAAAAAATAAAATAATAAATACATCCAAATAAATTAAATCAATCATTATTCAGTCACAGCCCAGCAAATAATAGACAAGAGTCACAACTAATTAAAATGAATTAAGATTCAGAAAAAAAATAGTTATTGTAAAATATCTAAAAAGGGTTAGCGTTAATACTACTATGTACTGTGCAGATTATAGAATAATACTTGGCTGTGGTCAAAGAAATAAAATCAGACTGAACCAATAATAACACCTTGAGATAAAACAAATTGGAATGGCAAGGATATTTATTAAAGAGTTAAAATAATAACTTGGAAAGCAATAACTTGGATTGGAAAGCAAAGAGAAAGAAATGGCTTCTTGAGCTATGCTGGACTAGGCAGACTTGGACCTGCTGAAGATGTTCTAGATCAGCTCCAAAACTACTGAATTGTTCCAGACTGAGCCAGAATTGAAGCATTATGGCAGGGGTGTCAAACTGCTGGCCCACAGGCCAGATGCATCACACCAAAACCATGCCCACCCCATTGCCAGCAATGGAAAAAAAAGTTGCAATATGTTGTGACACGTCACATGATGTTGCAAGTTTGACACTCCTGCATTATGGAGTGGTCCATGATCCACCAAGAGATGGATAGATCAGTACATTGTGGAATTCTATGCAGAGAGACAAAATAATACCTGTCATGGTATCATGTTTCAAGAAAGATTTAGACCGAAGTCGACAATGTCCTGACAGTCTGAAAAATGGCCAGCCATGTGAAATTAACAACTTTGCTTAAGGCTAAATGAAAGGGAAATTGTAAACAAAGCTATGCACACAGATAGCCCCAAGCTTAAAATAACCTCATGTCATGTACAGAAGGGTTAACCTAGAAATACTGGCAAAAGGTAGTAACAATAAATCATTGCTGCATTTCTATTCTGTTAGAGCCAAAGAAGGAAGATAATGAAGAAAGGAAAAATGTTTGTTTAACTGCCTTAATTGAATACTTCACTTGAAAACTAAATTAAGAAACCTGTAACTATCTTTGTTACAAATAAAAGAAAAAGAGGTCTTTTATGTACTGACTGCCTGCCTGATCATTTCCTGAGAACCCAAAACTTCATGACAGGGAGACAAAAGCATATCATACTGTTTGTCATTTTCTTTATTTTAAGGTTTTGGATTTTTTTAATTTAAACTTTCAACTGTAGAAAATAGGTGTATGACTTTCTTTTGGCCAAAAGTAACTTATTTGGGCTTTTGATGGCATACTAGATACCAGATTCCAGAAAGAGGATAGGACCAGGGCAAAAACTAAGATTGATTTTATCTGAAATGTACATGTAATTGTAATTATATTAATAATTATGTAAGTACTGCCAATATTATTAATAATATTTCTTTGTTGCTTTATTCAAAATTGAAATCTAAGGCCAGCTTTTAAAAAAGGTAATAAAGATTGTTTTCCCCCCAACTGCAAGCTTTTATGGTACACGTATAATGCCTTGGGTCAGGTTGTGTATGTTTGGCATAACATATGCCCCCAAATTTCCTTCAGACAATTTTCTGTGCAGATTAGATCAACTTCACTCAGGTTATTTTGAACTACTTTTCCTCATCTGACTACCAGCTAAAGCCTGAGATGTGTATTGCTTCCTTCTATGAGATCAATAAAATGATATGGGTAGATGCTGGGCTCGGGGAGGATTTTCCATCTGCTGTCACATTTCGTCTGCTACTCACAGTGTCAAAATGGGACAATTCACCATGGCCAAATCGCCATGGCCATCTTGCCATGACCAACCCGGTGCAGCCATCTTGCTGTGGCCATCTCACCACAGCCAATTCACCATTGGGCAATTTGCTATGGCCAACTTGCCACGAGACAACTCGCCATGGGACAACTCCATGAGGGATAACTCAGTGAGATAAATGTTATCTACCACTGTTTATTTGAGATTATTTCCATTGATAAAATGGAAATAATGCAGAAAAACCAGTGGCAGATTATTGTGTTGAGTTATCCTGTGTGGATTATCCCATGGTGAGTTGTCCCATGGCGAGTTGTCCTGTGGTGAGTTGGCTGCAGCAAGATGGCACCGTGTTCACCAAAAACCAATAGTAATATGTGACAATTCTTCTAAGCTGAGTTTTTTTATTGTTTATAAAAAATATAAACAATAGATAAAATATTACCAGACTGAGCACTCTTCTATCTGATCTATAATATACTCTGTGAACTATTAGGGAGGGGTTGTCTTCACCTCTTTCTCTCATACATAATATCTGGGCTGTGTTGCCTCTTACTCAATGGTGAGAAAAGTAAAGTTTTCTTGCACTTAGGCAGGAAAAACCAAATGCATAGTTATAGAATAAAAGTTACCTGGCTAACTACAAGTACACGTCAGCATCATGCTACAGCTACCAAAAATGCCAACACAGTTCTAGGATAGCATCAAGAACATAGGAAATAATAATACCACTTTATATTGCATTGGTGAGACCACACTCAGAATACTGCACGCAGTTCTGGTTACCATGATTCAAAAAAGATGCTGAAGCCCTAGAAAGAGTGTAGAGAAGAACAACAAAGATAATAAGGGATCTGGAGGCTGAATCATACAATCAATGGCTAAGGGAACTAGGTAAGTTTAGCCTAATGAAGAGAAGATTTGGGAAAGACATGAGAGCAATTTTCCAATAGTCAAAGGGCTAACACAAGGAAGAGGGCATTGATTTATTCTCCGTAGCACCTGAGGGTAGGACAAAAAGCAATGGGTGGAGGTTTGGCAGAGGAAGATTCCAATTGGAAATAAGGAGGAATTTCCTGACAGTAGGAATGACTGATCAATGGACCAGCTTGCCATCCAAAGTTGTAGGTGCTCCATCACTGGAGGCTTTCAAGAAAAGATTGGACAACCATTTGTCTGGGATGGTAAAAGGACTCCTGCCTTGGGCAGGGGACCAGATTAGGCTCCTTCCAGCCCTAAGATTCCTTTAGAATGTATCCTCTCCCACTTGGGGATCCACCTCCTCACTACATTCCATCAAACACTGTGTGAGGAATCTCTGCATAGTAGAAAATATCTAACTCAAAGCTGAACTGTTTGGTTCTTTGTGTTCTCTGAGCTTAACTGTTTTCTTGAAGATGTTTTGTTATCAGGGTATAATTAGTATCTGTGAAAATTTTGCACTAACAATGTACTAGGAGACTAATGTTGTCACCTATTTAAGTAATGCTTGTAAGAAAGGAACCAAGCTCAAAAAAAAACAACAACCAAGAACCCAAACTCTGCATATACAGATATTTTCTGCCGCCCTCCAATTCATTAAAAGCAATAAAATGCTAATTTCAGGAGAAAGGTGGGTCTAGCAAGTCAGAACAGATTCTCAATTTCCTCTCTCTCTCTCCCTCCCTCCCTCCCCATTTCTCTCTCTTTCTCTCTCTTTTAAGAATGTGTTTCCAGTTACAGATGTATTTTATTGTCAACCCTCTTGTCCTCATATTCCTTCAGGACGAAAATCGTAGTCTCTTTTCCACTCTACACGACTCTATTTGTTAAGAACTAATCCGTGAATTTACGAAAGTGAGAGTTTGACCATTAAATACGAGATGTGTTCAGGTTTACTCTAAAAAAATTTTTTAGGAAAAATTAGTTACAATAAACTATACTTACGTTATATACTCACATTATCATATGAGTCTTGGTTTGAATAGTATACTCAGAACCATTTGCATTTGAGCTTTCAAGGGAAATACAGAATAGAACATTTTGCCCTAACTAGTTGCAAACAACAACAAAGTAAAAACACAACACCTGGTGGAATGGGGGGAAAAATCATTAAACCAGAATGTAGTTTTCAGAGTAGTATGGATGCATCAAATAAGCAGTTATGCATAAATGAATGTCCTTCTCTGTTTCTCAGAGAAGAATATTTATATTTGCCAGCTATAATGCCTTATCATCCATGGTTCTGGAGAGGAGAGGCAAAATCTCCTTCCAAAATTGTATTTGTCCTTGTGTGGAGGATATCATGGGATCTCCATGATATGTTTTGCTGAGTTGTCATTTTACTATACAAGATACCATACAAGTGACATTTTTCCTTCTTATTTATTGGCCAGGCAGCTGAATGGAAGAAAGTGTAGTAGTAGTAGTAGTAGTAGTAGTTGTTGTTGTTTTTAATCAGACAATTCTTCAGTAATTTCTAAAAAAAATGCAAAATTTTATTCAGTCATGAATATATATATATATGAAACTCTGTTCTAGGACCAAAAGTAAAACTTACTTGCTGTAAATATAGTTTGATGCTTTTTATAGTGAATGATGTGATTGTCTTCTCCTGTTCTGCCTAGTGACCTCCACAGAGAATAAGAATGGGAACCACAGTGAAACCTGTCATTATGAGGAAAAGAGTATATTACAAAATAATACTTGTGTTTGCAGTTCATTCAGTATTCCATAGTGATCAAAGTGTTAAACTATATTCACATTTGTATACCATCATAGAACCTCATTAAATAACTTCTTAGAGGAAGAATCTTTACGAACTATATAAAACTGTTCCTTAAATATGTGTATTAAGGAAAATATCTACGTTCCTTCTGATTTCTGTGGAAATGAAAAAGTTCATAAATTGGTTTAGTCTGTATTGATTATTACCCTTCAGTATTGATTGTTACTTTACAATTTTGTTGATTGTGGGGATAAAATTAGAGGAGAGAATAGTACATAGCAAATCTTGAAGTTCTACAAGAAAGGCGGGATATAAATCTGACAAATAAACAAATTAAAGATCAGCTAAACAAAACACCAAAATCTTTCATTATTATACACACATCACATAATCACACATACAGAAACAATTTGTAACTTTTGAGTCTATAATATGAGGATATTATGATCTGAACACTCTTTTACTTTAAATATTAAATGGGATTCTGTATATGTGTAACCAATTTTCCTCTGAATTTGTTACCACACTGGAAGAAAACAAAATCTTCATTCATATGTCATGTTCTCATGCTTAGCAGCTACCAATAATCTGTCTTGGGAGAGATTATCCACACTTCCATAATGTATAGTAAACTAAACATCAAAGAAGCAGTGGAATGACGTGCTTGTTTTTCATGATGAGAAATGTCATGAAACAAGAGGGTTTTTTTCACAAATGCTGTCTGAGAACATTTGTAAATACTGAGCCAGTTTTGAAATGAATCAAGTGGAGCTTCCCCAATTCTAGATTCCACTTAGCTCAGTGCACATAAGGTGCACGATGTATTAATTTCATTTAACTATGGATAAAGACTTAAATTTAAGGAAACTAGATTGAGAAAAACAGTATGCATTTTATTTGTGAAGTAAACTCAGGTATGATACTTAAATCAGTAACCCTGGAATCAGAATTTCCTTTGCTAAGCAAAGTGGTTGTTAAGAGTCAGACCAATTTTACAACCTGTTTTGCCATGGTTGTTACACGAATCATACAGTCTTAAGTGAATCCTACCTCGTTTATAAGAACTGCCTGGATAGGTCACAAATAATGATCTCATGATTCCAGAATGCTACAAGTATTGTTGCAACATGCTGGTTGCCAAGTGCCCAAATTTTGATGATGTAACCATGGGGATGCTGTAATGGTCATAAGTGGGAGGGCTGGTTGTAAGCCATTTTGTTACATTTTGCTGTAATTGTGAATGGTTGCTAAACAAATGCTGTAAAGTCAAGGATGACCTGTTATCATTTATTCATTTATTATCATCTGAGTTATCTACCTGATATACAGCTGAAAGCTGGTTAATGAAACTAACAGATGGTTATGAAACTAACAGAATGAATCTGAAACTATATTTTCAGAAATTCTCCCCATCATATTTTATTCTAATATGTTTCCAGCTGAACTTCCTTTTTTATCTTGGTTAATTTCCTTCTTGTGCTGTTGAGTTTCTATCCCATGCCGAGTGTGAATATCCTAGTGTTTCCAAGGGATTATGAGTTATCATTAATAAAAGCTATTGCAGGCAATAGTGATCAAGAGATGAAATCAACAATTCTGTTCATAGAAAATGTCCTATCAGGAGGGTTCTTTTTTTTTTAGTGCAAACAGCATACCAATGGTCCTTACTCTTAACTCTTAAATTAACTGATAAAACAGAAAAGTGTAACAATGTTTTGGGAGAAAGTTTAGGAAATCTATAAAATTCTGGAAAATTATAGGAGACTTACCCAAGGAATGTTATGTGCCATTAAAAGACAGAAAGCCCAATAACCAAGATTAATAGCAATTTACATTTATGTAGACCTCTGACACTTCCATCTAAAAACTTTAAACATACTTGCTTCCTGAAAAATTATCTGATTAAAAATATTTTGGATATTTTGGATATTTTTAATTAGATAATCAAATCTCCTAGATGTCTCCTCTATAGGTAAACCTCTGCAGCATCTTTCCAATTTTTCTTGAAGAGAAAATGAGGACTAAAAAGAGGTACTGTTTAATGCAAAGGGAAACAACTTATGAACCTTTCTTATTTCAATTGAGATCAAAGGAAATATATGCATTATAGACGCTTCTTTGAGCACATGTCCATAGTATTAAATCTGTCTGGTAATTAAAAACACTTTATGTTAATAAATATTGCATAGACCTTTCCTCATATGATTTTGCCTGAGATGACATTTGGATAACATTAAGATTTTCTACTGATGTTTTTGTTCTTGTTGATGAGAAACACAACATTTCTTTGTCTAGCTTCCTAGCTGACCCTAAGATATTTAATGAACACTTATTTCAGATAGTTCCCGAGGTCAGCTTTAGAATCACAGGAAAATGTTGTATGACAAATTTACACTCAGAGGGCAAAAGTTGAAATATGTTTAGAATAATGAAATTGTCACATCTTTGTGGCTTTTTAAAGTGATTCTCCTTTATGGTAAAATGTGTCTTTGCATCCTTTTCCCTAGATCAAAAAACTGAGAGAGACTAAGTTGGCGGCTTTTGCTGGCCAAAACAATGTCTAATTTTGACAAGTGAATGGAATCCATTAATTAAAATAGGAAGGACTTCCTCTCCCATCCACACTCCATACGCCATCTGCCACTTTTTTCTCGAACTTTTTGTCCCTCACTTGAGCTTGATTTTGTTCACTGTTGGATCACAACTGAAAGCCTAGTTCACTGGTGGTATCAGACTCAAATAAATCCCATATTAAACTAGAAGGCTTCAGAGTGAAATCTGACATTTTAGAATCCAACCTGGACCCCAGGTTGGATTACATAAAATTCATTTCTATCTGTTCAATTCTAAATAGATAGACCTAATTAAAATTTAGGATTCAATTTCAAATACTTGAACAAATCAAGGATTGACAATGATTTACTATTATTGGGATGGGGTGGGGTGAGGGTTAGAGATGAAAATGATTTACTACTATAGTTTTGCTGTAAAGAGTTTCTTGGTACTATCTATAAACCTTGCTTCCTGAAATGTATGCATGTGTGCCCACACACACAAAATGAATTTTTATTTTGTTATTGGTAGCTAGAATTATATAGCAATGTTTTATGTAAACCCAAGCAATATTGTTGAAAAAAAACATGCTGCTTTTGCAGTAGGTTTCTTGAACTGCCTTAGGTGGCTAACCTAATTAAATCTCAATATTATTTATATGGTTAGAAAGATGTAAAATGCCCAATAAATTAATGGGAGACTATTGTGCATGACAAAAGCAACAATAATGAATAACATAGGCCATTTTGCAAACACATCCTGGCCTGAGAGCAAATGTGTCTCAGTTTATTCTTGATGGATATAGAGATACATATAATGAATTTGAAATACACAATAGTTACAAAATTAACCTCCAAATCTTGTTAATAACCTGCTCATAACTGGAAAGATTTATTTGAATATGAGTAAAGAGAGTTGACTATTGCTTATATTGTCCTTTTCACCATTGCTGAAATCTCAACAAAGATTCATGGATACTACTGTTCCTTTCCCTCACACAAATATGATTCCAAATTCTGCTCCTATTAACATTGTCCTCTGATCCAGGAGGAAAAAAAAATTCCTCTCTCAGAACTTTATCCAAGAAGAACCTTTGAATGTTTTTCCATCCCTGTGTTTGCCAATTTTGAAGACTAGACTTTAGTTGAGAAAAGAAACCAAATTGTATGAAAAGCTAACAGATGACAGGATCTATCAAGTTAATATACACGTACATTAAAATAGGATAAGAATACTATGTAAGAGATGAACAGATAGAAGAAAGAAAGAAATTAAGTATCTCAGAAACAGAAAGCCTACTAGATCAGCAATAAAGCTATTGCACCTTCAAGGTGAAAGGGACAGATTCAGTGATGAGATGCTGCAGAGAAGATAAATGAATTATTTGCATCTGTCATCATAAGAAGACTGCTGAAAAATATATCTATCCACTTTTTTTTTCAGAAGAAATATCTGAAATATTTCTAAAAGTGGTAGCCACTTCTGAAATACTTATAGATAATTATTGAAGGGCACCTACAATTTCTAACATTTCAGATGACAAAATATGGAAATTCTGTCATGGACAAATATGTATCGGGGCCCAGAAGCACAGGAGTCTGGTACAATAGCCATTTTAGTGAAAGTTATGTGCATATAATTTTTTTGCTATGAAAATGCGAGTCCCAGGCTCTAAGCATAAGAAAGAATTAGCGAAGATTGAGTTATCACTGCTGAGAATTTTTGATGTTTTGTTTTAAGGTAAGATGCCACTTATTAAAACAAGATTTATTTTCCAAAATTTTAATATCTTGCAAGGCCTAATTTAAAAATGCAAATAAATTTAAAGATTTAGTGTGATTTTATGAGATTTTGAGTATTTCTAATAGGACTTACTTTTGAGTTGATAATGATAGGAGTTATTTATATATATGCTTAATTTCCTCTGCTTTTCTCATTTCTTCCCTTTCTTTCCTTCCTCCACCTTATTTATCATTCTTTTCTTTTATCTATACTGTCTCATTTTCCACTCTTGACATTTAGATTGTTTACTTCTGTTGTTTTTTTCTATTTGTGTACATTAATTGAACTGTATAAAGAAATAACTATAAAATAACTATAGTTAGAACTGAATATTACTAGCTCCTAAATAAGCCAAATGGAATCAAATATTAAGAGACTTGGATGGGAGAGATAAGAAGAGGAAGTCAGATTAGACTAGACTAGACTAGACTAGACTAGACTAGAACAGAACAGAACAGAACAGAACAGAACAGAACAGAACAGAATACTTTATTGTCCAAGGGTGATTTGATACACAGGAATTTGTCTCCTGTGCATAAGCATAAGCTCTCGGTGTACATGCAAAACAACAAAATAATCATAATCATAATATTAAAATAATAATAATCATAATGATGATGCCAATAAGAGAAGGTAGTGGAACAGATGAGAAGGATAAAAGTAAAATTACATGGGTAAATATACTTAGAGATGAGGTAGTACTGTGGGAATTAGGTGTTCAGCAAAGTGGGGGGAAAATCCTTTAGAATACTTTATGCCCATTAGAGAGCTGTGAAAACATAACTTAGTAATACAAATGATGACACAAGAAATAAAAGATAAAATAATGTTACTAGCAAGTGTTAACTAACAGTCAAAAGTGATATTTGAAACAAGTGCTGGCTGAATCTAAAGTTCACTCTTTCCATCTTCCTGTAAACATTCTAAGTGCACAACCTCATTATTGTATTATCTGCATTTTCTGCCTTGGCATTTTTAATAGCCATGAACTTTTGGCATATTTCCATTACAATTATTTTCAGTTACAGGATGGCAAGTCATAAACAATGGTATGTTGTAATGATTTGTTCTATTGATTTTCCTGTAAATAGTTTCGTGATTGTGCATCTATCTTCACTGTTTCCTTTGTACTGTCTTCTAAATCTCTTGGGTGACAAAAATAAATGTCATTTTATAGCTGTTCAAAAACCAAACCAAGAAAGTTGAATCCAAAAAGTTATAAGTGTCAAAGTGTTCCATTTTAAAAGAGAAATATCCTGCACTCAGATAATCCTTTTATTTCTTTGTTCCTCACTTGTGTATCTTTCTCTAAACCATAGCTCTCTCTCTCCATCTCTGTATACATGTACCTGTACCAGTATCCACTGATAGCTACATAATGGCTCACTGCCAAATCAAGGACGAAGTTTTGAATCCCTAAGCACTGTGTTCATTACGAAGCTCTTTAACTTTGAATTACCCCCCCCCCCAATCCTTCCAGTCATTCTTTCACTATAGTATCTGATTTACAAATGAAAAGATGAAACCCAGTACAAGAAAGAATGTCCGCCACAACAAGAAGGAAACTTTTAAAAAATAAATGAAATGCAATGCCATTTATTTGAATGCAGATAGGAACAAAAATTATCCATATCCTTCTTTTGAAACCATCCTCTGCCTTTCCTTTTTTAATTCTTCCCAAGACATCAAATGCAAATGCACTCAGCAGAAAATCCTGCACTATTTGTTGGAATTTAGAGAAATCAAAAACCTTTTCATTTTTGAGACTTGACTTGTGAAATAATTTATTTTGGACCCAGGTTAGTTCCAACAGGGTAGATTGGCCTTCACTCCCAAAATACACAATTTTGCTGAACTGCCAGCACTAATTCCTAATAGATGCAAATAGCCCTTGCAGGCTTTCTATCAGAATTGTCTCTAGCTCGGCTTGTATCCTGATGTCCAATATAAACAGGGAACAAGTCCCACTCTCCACACTGATTCACATTGATGATTTTTCCTGGTTGGGTAATGAAATGCCTGACAGCAAACAGCCAGTCTCAGAGAGCATCAAGGACTCCACAGTTCAACCCTGAGATACATATATTCTCTTCTATTGAAAGTTATCCAATTGGATTGTATCCTAAAGATGCTGGAAGCTGAAATCTTACTTCGTGGTTTGCCTTTAAACCATGCATAACCTTTCAGAGGTAGCACTGAAATTATCCCACTATACATACATACATTAAAAAATACATACATATTTCTGCTGCAATGTAGAAACTCCAGTGGTAGTTAGTAATTGTAGCACTTTACAATAGCTTTCTAATTACACACCTTTATTTTTATTTATCTGTTCTTTAATCTCTTTCAGGCTATCAGCTTTATGGGGGTATTCACTGCTTTAGTATAAACTCTATTATTTTTGCTATTTTGTGCTTTCGATTTAGGAATAATTTCTATATGCTTCTGCCACAATTTGTATCTGCAAGTAGCATGTTCATGTTATGTTGCCTGGATAATTTCTCTGAAAGTCATGACTTAGTCTTTTTCTTTTCTTATGCTAGTGCTATCCCATTTTTGCTTGAAGCATATCACTAGGTCATCAAATAAAGATTGGTATCTTTAAAATGACCTCCTCTGTCAATTCTAAGAATGAATGGCATGTTTGTTAACTGATGGTTTGCCATTGCCATGCAGTTACAAACCCTGTCCTTATTTTACTAAATATTGAATTTTCTAAAATTCCTATGTAGGCAAGAAATTAAATTGTTAAAAAAAAGCAAATTGAATAAAGTAAAGGACAGCCCAGGAATCAACAGCTGAAAGTGCTACAAAGCCAGCAAACACATTGGGAATGCCCTATCATTTAATAACCCAAAGGGATTTCCATTAGAAATAAGTTAAATATATATATAATTCTCTCACTGGCAACCGATTTATGCACCTACGGGAATATTGAGCTGTTTCTATATGATCAATATCCCAATTACCAAAACACAAAAGAAGAAAAGAAAAGCAACAAGTTCCACAGAAAAGTTTTGTTGTCTTCTTCAATGAGAACAGAATAACAATGGAGAAACAGAGTTAAGGAGGAAATGGTAAGGTAGTGGGCCAACTGGAGTCCTGCAGTCTATAACTTCTCTTAGGCTCCTTCTCCATTGTATAGGAGATTTTGTTGTGTTTTCCACAAGAAAGTACCACTTTCCTGCTGGATCACCTTCAGCCAGCTTTAGTTTGCCTCAGCAGCAGGCTGGCAATGAGATAGATTCTTCACTGGAGGTATGTCCTTTATGAAAGTTAAGTAGGCTGACTTGCAGCCAGGATGGTAAGTCTGTGTGGGCAAGATATTTATCTGAATTATTCTGCGTTACTTCATCTTTGTGGTGGAATTCATCCAGAAGTCTTCTGTCATTCAGAAGTCTCTCCGGAACTACAGTAGCTCTGTTACTGACCTTGCTTCAATGGCATTTATGAGGAAGCAGTATGATTCTGGAAGGTTACAAGGACTAGTGCTATGACATAGTTGTTACATCTTCCTCAGTGACACATACCTTTGTCACTTATTCTACTTTAGCATTTACATTGTCAGGCATTTGTTTTCCTTTGCCAGATTACTTTTGGTATAATTTCCTTAGAAGAAAGAGTTTGGCATTTACATTAGTTATTTCCTGCAGTCTTTGAACTGCACGCCACATGCTTCTGGCTCAGACTTTCATACCTCGTGTGGTTTAACTGGTGATCTTCCACTAAATACTTATTGTGGCTTTGCTTGCCTAACCTTCTTCTTCCAAGCCCTGGAGTGTCTGCTGGCTTGGTAATAGCTGTAACATCCCACAGTTTATTTTGGAAAGGAATATTTCTACTTGGAATTTTCAGAGCTAGTTATTCAGATTATTCAGGTGATAACCAGAAACCTGGATTCATTTGCTGGCCATGTTTAACTCACCCATTCCTGTTGAAAGCTCTCTCTGGCACAAGAATTTTCTATCCATTGGCTTCCTTCTGAGATTCTTTTAGGTTTCTAACTAGTGGCGCGTGGTGGACAACTGGAGCCTATAACCAGTTGTAGAGTATGTTCCACTGTTCCACCCTGTACTGTTAAGAGCCAGGCTCAAAACACACCTGCTTACCAATTTATAGGTAGGCTGTGAACACAGGAAGCAGAAAAGTAAACCAAGGGTTCCATAGCTGACCTCCCTCCCCACATTCATAGTAGAATAGCATCATCTAATGGCCTCACTAGTTTGGGGCATTTCTTAAAACTCTTAAATATTCATATACTCCATTCTCCATAGAACTGCAACATATTCCTTTTCCAGATGTCACAGCTTGAGAACCAGTGGTGGTAGCTAATATGTTGTTGCCCAGGCCCAGAATGGACTTCTGGAAGCAGCATCCACACAGAGAACCGGTTGTTCCCATATATGAATCCCACCACTGTTGAGAACCCAAATAGCCACCAAGACTGGAGGGAAGCAGTAGCTTTGGAATGCTAGCCTTAATGTTTAATATTTTTTCACCTTGTATATTTATTAAACTTATATACCATTCAACTAGCAGTGACTCTACATTTCTCTGTTTAATTACAGCAGAAGGGAAATGAGGCATTTAATAACATATATAGAAGCTAGATTTCTACTTTTCACCCAAACAGGAGTCATCAAAATAGCAGGTAGCCATCATTATCAAAGCTGGGCTGCAGTGAATGCTTGATGGCTGATGCTGTTTTTCTCTTTTTATTTGTTAAATGAAATAGTCTATTAGGTAATAAAGGTGAAAGAAAGGTCTAAAGTATACAGCACTGTGTATAAAACAAAAATAATTTAGTTGGAGGCATATGATTTTCAGCAGAAAGAAAATGTCATTGTTAGAAATAATGGCTTTTATAATATTGAGCAAGAATGAAGTTTTTTCTATGTGTGCTCAGGCAACAAACATATATATATTTGGTAACAAATAGTCATAGCATTTTTACACTAACATGCATATTTTTTTAAAATTTAGAATATATATATCAATGAACTAAAGAAAACTTTTAAAATGCCCAAATGCAATAGTTTTTTTAATATTTGCATTTATATTTAATATTTATAATTTGTGTTTTTTAGAAAAGGTAATCTTCAAAGAAGCTGAAGATCAATGAATGAAAAAAGTAAGCAGAAAAAAATGCCACATTAAAGAGTAATTTGCATAACTAGTCCTTAAGATTTCTTTTAAGAGTATGTTTTAGTGTGCATTAAATAGTTTTTTTTAATATAAATTCACAAAAGATCTCACACTGGGTCAACTCTTAAAGGGGAACTCATAGCCAAAGCTTAGACTTTGAAGAGATATGAGGCTTATAGGCTATGGCTCAGGAAAGTATTTTAGGAAGATGAAGCCAGATGCAAAATTATGGAATAATAAGCTTATACTCAAGTATAAACCTATATCTGCATGATTGCATTTTAAGGATTCTAAAATAAAATTGGCCAGCAAACCTGTGCAAATATCCCCCCAAGACACTATTTCATATTCATATCAATTTCCAACAATGTGAAACCTATAAATATTTGCTTTGGTATTCTTCTTCTACACATTTAAACTAAACCACTACTCCATGGAGTTTTCCTTTGCTATTCTAAAACAACTCACAAAGAGACTTACTCTCAGATTCTTAATTTATCCATTACTTCTAAAGAATTTGTGTATGTGTGTGTGTGTGTGTGTTTGTGTGTGTGTAAGCAGTTAAGAATTAAGACCTTAAATGAGAAAACATCTAATTTCATTGGGCATTTGCAATAAAGTGGGGGAGCGGCTTATATGAAATGAACAAAGTCAACATGTAAAGAGTCAATATTATAATTCGAGTAAGGGCATTTTTGCCCATAATTGTTAAAAAAGCACACATACTACTTTGTACTGGATTTGCTTTCTTCAGTCTTCTGTCCTCCAAATTATTAAGACAGACATGTCTGCACAAGATGTTTTAAACAATGAGTTTTCTTTATATTTAAGAAAACAGGATTACTTATTTTCAGAACAGAAAGGGACTAAATTCACTCTATCCCCTAAATATTGAGCTAACTTTGAAATGAAAAGGATGTGCCGTTTCACAGTAAAAGGTTCTAATCTCTTTAGAAAAAGACATGTCTTGTTCTTTGTTTGTTCAGCACTTATCATTAAGTAGCTTGTGTTATATAAAGGCAATACACAGTTCCTGTCTTTGAAAGCTAAGTGTGTAATTAAAATGCAAATTCTAGTCTGTAAACCTTCTGTACAATAGTGTATAGTGTGATCCACCAAACCAAGAGCCTATCAGCTCTTTATTTTATTTAAGATATGTACATAGCTACTTCAAAGGTCAAAAAGGAAACACAGGATCAAGGCCTCCAAGAATCAAGAGAATGAATAGATAACAATACAAATATTAATAATAATCAGCAATAAAATAACAACAGCAACAACTATATATGTAGATGTTACTTTAACAGCTCTTAAATCCTTGGTTAGGACTTGAATTGTTAAGTTTTCACCAGTCCAAGACTGTGAATCAAATTGAAGACTAAATCTTAAATAATGGCGTAGTTTGATTATGTTAATCACCCCCAAAACATACCCCATAAAATCTCGTCCGGACAATAAATTAAACTAAAATCTTGTCTTTGAACGCATATAAATAGCACCAAAAATAATAGCGGACAAGTGGCGGGACTCAGGGCATTCCCTCTATCCCGCCATATATTTAAGTTAATTATTATTATTATTATTATTATTATTATTATTATTATTATTATTAAATAATAATAACAACAACAACAACAACAACAACAGCAATAACAACAAAAATGCCAAATCCATTCTAACATCTGGCTGATTGTGGGACGACCCATAATAATAAATAACACTTTCAGTCAGAGATGACTCATGACAACTAGTAATAATAAAAACATAACAGTTGAAAATCAAAATAAACTTTACACTACACCCAGAAAACTATTAGCATCAAATGCCACTCCCTCAAAATGACAATATTGTTATTATGCTTGAATACATAACCATGCTGATGCATCAAGTGAAAGCACTATCAAAAGTAGAGGGCAGTGCAGTCACAACTAAAATATAAGAACTGGATTTACCTGATTTGAAATTGTATTTTGCAGCTTGCTGTTTGGTTTGGATGACAGAGTGAATGTTGCTGAGAAATAGAAGACTAGTATCTATTCCATATTCCCAATATGGCACATCTAAACATAATAATTTTTGAAATCTATGTTAACATTGACTTTATCATACCACAAATACCCATACCATCCAAATCTTGAATCATATCCTTCTAACTCCAAGAGCCTTCTATTTTTCATCAATACTCACTTTTTCATTTACAAACTTCCTTAAAAATGCACTAATTGATCTGAGATTTGGGTGGCTTTATTATTTAAGATATAAGGTCAAGGTTAATGTAGATCACAAAATCATTATCTTAGATGGGCCATGTTGACAAATCCAGGATGTGTTTGAAAACATCTTTGTGGCTGTCAACACAAGAAGCATTATACAAACAATAAATAACAAGCAAACACAAATAGCCTGTTCCTGGGCTATTCAGAGCTTTAACAGCATTTTTAGTGGCACATGAGACCAATGATGAACTTAGGCCACGCTGACATCTTCCTAGCCTTTCACACAAGAAGGCTTCAAGTTGGAATGCTCTAATTCTGTTCATTTCCAAATAGCTGCACTCTGCAAAGTGAAATGAAACTCATCATTATGGAGGTGGCTCAAATTTCTTTCCTCAAAGAAATCATAAGCAAAAGAGCTAGCAAGGAAAAGCCTTTATGAAGACAGGAAAGCAATATTACTTTTCTCATTGCCTTTATATGAAATTTAGTAGAGCATTAAGGAACGAGTGTAGATCCGTCTTGTGTCTTTATGTGGTGAGGAAGGCCTTTCAGTAGATAAATTCCTTTCTTGCTTTGCTTTGGGAGAGAGATACCTTAATTCACTTCTCTATCCAGTAATAAGAATTTTCCCTTCTTATTGAATACAGAACATATGGTGCTCACAATTTTGAGAAGTCGTTAGTTTGGCACAGATGCACAAAATATGAAATGGAGCTTAGAAAACTCCCCCCCCCCCTTTTTTTTTAAACCCAAGTCACTGTTGGTGTTTGTGTGGAGGGATTTTTTCCCCACATTTTTTAAAAATGATGCATTAAATGCATAGCTAAATTCAAAAGAAGAAAATTGTAATCTATTTACAATAATTTACTTCAACACAATAATGAGATGGGCGTCATATAAATTTAATAAACAAATAAATAATATCAATTGGCAGAAGACCCATTTTAAAACTTGACAGTACATTTGATTGATTTTTGTAGATATCTTTAAATACTAAACTGACTTTGAAACACAAAGTGCAGATAGACCTCGACTTACAACAGTTCATTTAGTGACCGTTAAAATGGCACTGGAAAAAGTAACTTATGGCCATTTTTCACACTTATGATCATTGCAGTATCCCCAAGGGCACGTTATCAAAATTCAGATGCTTGGCAATGGGTTCATATTTATGATGGTTGCAGTGTCCCAGGGTCATCCGATCACTCTCTAGGACCTTCTGATAAACAAAGTCAATGGGGGGAAGCCAGATTCACTTAACAACCATTTTACTAACTTAACAACTGCAATGGTTCACTTAATAACTGTGGCAAGAAAGATCGTAAAAGAACTGTGGCAAGAAAGGTCGTAAAATGTTTCACTTAGTCACATAAATTTTGGGCTCAGTTGTGGTGGTAAGTTGAGAGACACCAATACCCAGAAGCTCCCAGAAGAAAAGGGATAAGTTTTAAAGGAAAAAATGTTTTCAACCAGGCCTACTCCTCTGCTTGAATTTTAAAATATATTGCAAATGTAAAATATCTTTGGCAAGTAATGTTTATGTAGAAGATTTATCATAGCGAAACCCTTTGCAAGACATTTTGTACCATTACTTGAATCAGATGCACTTGCTTTTTCTCAGTCAACAGGGGGTAGCTGTAAAAAGACTATTCTAGCAGAGAAAAAAGAATCATAAATATTATTGCTTGGGGATGTTATATAACAGCTAAATATACTGAATGAAGACAGTGGAAATAGATAGATGGAAATATTTTAAGGATCACCTATGTCTAATTGTTTGAGTCATCTCTACAACCTATCATCATGACCTGATTTGAAAAATTGTTCTGTGTTTTCTGAGAAAGCCCAGTATCCAAAATTGTAACGTTGGAAGTCTTGGGCACTTTATAATAAAAATACCTGCAAATTGATTCCATTTTATCATATACATTTTCCAGGGGAAATCAAAAGTATATACTACTGGAAGTAATACAAAAGTCTGTAAGATTAGCTCATTTTACAGTTGAAAACATCAGTCATTTCAACCTCAGATTCAACAAGCTGTATCTTAGTTCATAAATCCTGTTTTGCCCTAATTAAAATACATATATATTTATTTTACCCACTTTTTTCTGCCTACCTGATATTTTAGCATGATAGATCATTCAAATATTTTTTTTTTTAAATGAACTATGGTGAAATATCTGAAATACTCTAAGATCTGGCAATATCCTTGAAAATAAAATTTCATGAAATGTGTATTCCCATTTTGGAATGCCTAAATTTATCTGTCTTCCTAAATAAATCTAGCCTGTCATAACAGTTGTCATTTATCACAGCATGATGTGTGCAACGTGTAGTTCATTTGGAGCATGATGAGTTCCAAAATCACCATTCTCTTTAATTATTTGAGCTATTTTGAATGACAACCATATGGTTTAAAAATCAAAAGGTGCCAAGGGGCCTCCACCACCACCTACTGGTTTTTGGTTCAGTTTCTTGACAGGAGATGACCTGGAATATGGCTAATGTGTTAACAGTGAAGTTATTAAAACAATGATTTACAAAACACTATTATATGTTGGCACCACTATTCCTAATGTCAAAAGTGTGGAGCAAGAAGATTTTTCTGTATTCCCATTGTTTCCTTTGACCTAAACCAGGGGTAGGCAACCTTGGCTCTTTTATGACTCGTGGACTTCAACTCCCCGAATTCCTGAGCCAGCCAGTCCACGAGTCATAAAAGAGCCAAGGTTGCCTACCCCTGATTAAACACTTAGAATATTTTAAGTTTTGTTCCATCGAAACATATAAAGCACATAAAGTAGCTAAGGTTTTCTTCTGCTGAAAAACAACGACCTGTATATTTTGACATGATGAGGTTTTTTATTTATTTATTTAGCGCTTGTAACAAAACACTTTTTCCACATTGTGAACTAAAACACCTCCAGAAGAAGGCAATGGCAGCTTTCCAAACAGTTACAATTAGAACTGTGTGGTTGTGTCCATAAAGCTAATGGAAGTCAAGAGCCTAGAATTTGAAGTTTTCTGAACTCATGTACTCTGTCCCTGCATTTTTCTTAAAAGAAATCTGAATGAAAATCTGTACCCACTTTCTGTGCATTTCTCCCAACATATGGTTTTCTGTGCTTCACTACCCTAATAGAAAAAAAATATTTGCAATTAGTTTTCTCTATTGTACATCTTTGTGAACATGCACATTAAAAAAAAAACTGACTAGCATGAATTTCAAAGAGTGCTGTATTTAGTTTAAGAAGTGTATGATATTGAAATACAGTCCACATTTAAACAAAAACAAATCCATACTGATCTCTGTATTTTTCTCCCTGAGTTCCATTTCAAAATCAGATTTTTTTTTCTTTTTATGACCCTTTTTATCAGGGTGGAGTTGGGGCAACTGAATGGAGCTGAGTATTTACTGGCTGGATGCCCTTCCTGATGCCTATGCAGAGTTCTCAGCAGATATTTTCTCTTTGTGCCCTGATAGAGAAACATCTGTCACTGCCTAGAATTGAACTCTCAGCCTTCCAAATGGGAGGCGAGCATCTTCACCTCTAAGCCACCGCTTAGATTTTAATTCAGATTATAATATAGTCAAATATCAGAAAAATAAGAGCCATAGATTTTGCTGGAGTGGACATACTAAAAATAAATAAGAATTGCTCTAAGGGATTCATATTTTCAGAAACATTTTTTCTGCAGCTCCTGTCTAATCTTGTCTGAGCTTGGAAGCTAAGCAAGAGTGGATTCAGTTAATGCTTAGATGGAATACCACAGACATCTAATACTGGAGACTAGATTGGGAAGTTGAAGGAATCCTGGCAGAAGGTACTAGCAGTCTGATTTCTTTATTGATTTAAAGAAAACTGGATATGTCCTTATAATCTCTAGTTTAGCTTGACTTGAAAGCATCTCTACTTTGTTATTGTTGTGAAAGAAGTGTGCAGGAATAATGTATATATTTTCTATGAGAAGTCAATTTCCATCAGCAGATATTTAAGAATAGATTCTGTCTGTTGAAAGGTAAAATGTAAGAATAAATAGATAAGTGCTCATCAATAAAACTGTAAAGGAGAGGGGGAAAAGAAAGCTTTTTGCTAAATTGCAAAGTTCATCTTTCTGAATTTGCGGCTATGGTAGAAAATAGATTGGGAAATGATGCTTAGTCAACTATGCCCAATTTTCCAAGCATTTACACTCACGAATAATTGTTTTATATTGTAAAATAAAATATAAATATGTCAAAATGGGAAATGTGAATTGGAAGATAGTAATTTAAGCCTACAGCTCAGCAGGCATTATTTGTTTTTATGATTTTATAATCATGCAGCACCAATGCTCATTTGTATCAGTCCTATCTGTACCTAAAATTAATTGGAAGAAGAATAGAGAAAAAGCTTCTATTGTGAAGTAAATTTCAGTTGATAAATACATGGTAGTATATATAATTCATTGGGCTACAGAATTTTATTTTCAACTGTTCCAAGAATGTTTAGATTTCTTTGTGTAAACTGAGCCTACCTAAGCTTCTCTTCTATTAGTAAGACTCCTTCTTAGACTTGCAAATGACATCCTAAAAGGGGAGCAGTTAGTAAAAATACAGCCTGCTTTGGCTTTGTGGAGTCTTACATTTAATCAAAGAAATGCCTTACTGTTTTCCTTTATTGATAGCACAGACATGTAAAAACCAGCGAACCTGTATGCCTTCTAGTGTGTCAAGGAAAAGTCCTAAATAATCAAGAGAATTTGTAGATGAAATAACTCTAGATGTAAACAAGCCCAATATAAGAAACTTAGAGTCCATTTATCAATCCATTTGTTTGGTGTAAAATGAATTTTGATTCAAAGAACATGCTTGTGTTAAATGATTTGTACTGTTAATTGTTCGAAAGTTCAATTCAAGGTGCTGGTTTTAACTGGGGTTCTATAGAGATGGTCCAAGCTGGACCTGTAGAAATGAACCAGTTTAATTTGGGCCACATGAAACATAAACCAATTTAAACTGTTTCTCAGAAGAAAAAAAAGATTTTGATTATGTATGAGAAAATGGGAAGCTTTGCAAAAGCTCTAAATCAGATTTATTTATTTATTTATTATAATTTGGAGCTTAATGAATTGGTTATATGTGATATTGCTATGGAGTTTTCAATCTGATAGTTTCTTGGATGTTTTTTAGTGTTTTGTCCAAATGATTATTCAATATTTGTTTCTCTTCTAAACACTGTTCAGTTGCTGCCCTGCTGCTTTACTGCTGTCCTGTTCTCATTTTAGCCTTCTTAGTTTCCTTCCCTAGTTTTTTAGGAAGTCCCTTCTTGCTATTTTCTTTGGGAACACACTTTTCTTTTTTTTAAATGAACTTTATTTACTGCAGGATTCTGGCAATCATTTTTGTGTCCATAAAAGTTGTTTGCTGTAGATAGTATCCTAGGTACTAAAGATGCTTGTTAATGATGCCACCACTGCAACTTGGAGAGGAGAAGAATTTTCACCTCTTGAATTGAACATAGCAATGTCTGAACATGAACAAGGTCTTAGTACATGCGTATGTATGCAATCAATCAGAAAATGTTTATCTAGACTTGAGTAGGATGAAGTTACACAATGCTAATCACCTTTATTGAAGTGGTGGCAAACTTTTGCAGAACTTTTTTTAATAAATATTTTATTAATTTTCTAATTTTACAATCATAAGTACTTAATAAGCAATGTGTTGTCTGGGTCTATTAGTAATTCAATGGTACATACTAACTTTCTCAGTTTAGTCCAATACTACACATCCAGTGCTTCCTTGGTCCTCTCTTCTTCTGGTAGTATGCATTTTTCCATACTGGGCAAGTACAATTCTTGTTACTGTTAATACATAAACAATTAAATATAGACATCTTCATCACATTTTTTTGGTATTATACATAATATCAATAGTATCAATTTATAACATCTTTTCTAGCCAAAATATATCTCAGTTGCATTTGCACTTAAAATCCATTTATTCATGATATGATAGCATTTATTATAATATCTGTTCTCATTTAATATCTACATGGAGCCTGTGGGTGAGGCCATCTGTCAACGGGAGTTAAATTTTATCACTGCACTCTGAAGTATAACTGATACTCTGTTATACTTCTATACTCCAGGATCACCAACTGATATTGTAAATGACCTTTCCAAGTGTCTGGAGGTTGGTGGTGGATAAAGAAGAACAGTCTTTGCCTTAACCCAAGCAAGACTAAGTGGTTTTGGTTTTAGGATCTCCCAGATCTTGGGACTTTTTTTCTTCAGCTCCTCAAGACAAAAGGAGCACATAATTTGAGGCTGCCCTTGGTCTTCCAGCTCTTATTCAAAGGTAAGCATGAGTCAAGGCAATCAGAACTTTTGTACAAATCAATCAGAATGCCCATCTCATAGTTATTCATACCTTGATCACCTGTTATTTGGATTATACCAACACACTCTGCAAGGGGCTGCCCTTGAAGATTATCTGGAGGGCTACAATTGTTCCAGAATGCAGCAATGTGGGCAGTTATGGGCACATGATATGGCCATGTAATATCACTATTTTGTGAGCTTCATTGTTCCCCTATAGGTTTCCAGATTCAGTTAAACATGAGAAGCCCTTCATGATACATGGCTGATTATTTGCAGAACTATGTCTCTCAGATTGTTTTTATTCATTCAATGGGATTCATCAGAGTGGAAATGCTTTCAATCCATTTTATGAAACTATGCCATCTAATGGGGCTCAAGCTCTGTCTTCTTTGCTGCTGCTTACTCTTTAGAACAAAATACACTCCAAGATTCACATGTCCCTAATCCTACTGGCCTTCCACAAAGTCTTGAAAATCTGATTTTCCCTGAGACTTTGGACCTGAGTACTGAATAATCCCACATTGTAAAGATTTCGAGAACAGATTGAACTAAACTACATTATCCTATGGTTTGCATTTTTATGTTTACTGGTTATTTTACTGGTTATTTTTAATTCTATGTTAGTTGCTCAGAGTCACAATTTATGAGTTGATGGCCTTACAAATCACATGCGTAAATACATAAATTTGCAAAGCAGTGCTTGTATTTTTTTTTCAGGGAGCAATATATACAAGATAGCAGTATCAAGGACCAGTTTAATTTAATGCCAATTTCTATGTACTTAGAGCAAATTAGTTATTCTGCTTCTAACAAGATATGTACAAAGGGCTAGCAGAACATAAGGTGCATGTCCAGTTTGAATTCTCCGACTATTGCACAGGGGAGATATGCTGTCATCCCACCAATGAGGTGAATGGCCATCATATTAACTTGTTCTCAAAGTGTCTATCAACTTCCTGATTAAATTCTACCAATAATAGCTAAGCCTGATAATTAAAGCAAATAAAACCTTTGACTTTTATTTCTGGAACATATGTTTTGCAGCTAACTATTTATAAGAAAATACACCAAAAAGAATAGGTGTTACAAAATCTATTCTAAATTGTGGTCAAGTAGCTACCAGCATTTTGGGGACTTCTGGTGGCAGGCGATTTCGCTGGTCGCAGCTGTTTGCTGCCTCCCGCCTGTTTTGCGTAAAAGCCGGTTTGACAGCCAGCATCTGCTGCCAAACGGCTTGATACCTTTCCCCTGGGCATAAGGGGATCGGTGAGCTGCCCGGGGTAGGAGTTGAGTTCCCGAGTCGTCCTATATGGACGATGTAGGTGAGAACT
>NW_015386405.1:2760388-2773449 GCF_001527695.2 Protobothrops mucrosquamatus | reverse complement strand
GATTGCTTAAGTTTAGAGTTTGGAGTTAGAGATATTAATATTTGTTTACTTGTAGTTGAATGTTAGCCTAGGTTTGGTTTGGGAAGTCTGGGGGGTAGGGGGATGGGATAAATCATTGTGTAATACTTGTGATGTATTTTTTCGTTTATGATAAAAACAATAAAATTTTATATTGAAAAAAAAAAAAAAAAAAAAAAAGTAGCTACCAGCATTTTCATTTTAAACTGGATGACTCATTCAGTGATGCCTACAAGAAATCAGCTTTTGTTAAAACTTTGTTTCACGAAGAAAACATCTATGATTTGCCCAAATGGCTGGTACCCACAGCTATTGTTTTCAGTAGAAGAAGCTATCCTATATCCTATTACCAATCAATAGTGTTTAGAAGATTATGTTTCAATCCAAACAATAATAATACACAATTTCCAACAGTGAGAGAGATAAATTTACCATAGTTAAACTTATTATTTCTTGATACATATTATCATCTCTAGTAATACATAGACATTCTTATTTACTCATACAGGTAATCCTTGACTTATGACTGTAATGGAGCGTATCCATTATAGTTATAAATCGTGACAGTCATAAAATATATACCCAATCAGATTTTATGATTCTTTTTGCCATGGTCATTAAGCAAATATTGCAGTTGTAAAGTGACTACCACAGTTGTTAAGCAAATGCCATGATAGTCAAGCAAATCAATTGTTCACTACAGGACATTTTTGCCAAAAATCAGAAGCAAATGTTGTCATGTAATTGCAGCACACTACAAAAAAAGAGCTAATTTAGTATAGATATAAACATGGTATTGGATAACATCAGGTTAAAGTCTACTATTAATTATGAAAGTCATTCACTTTCTCTCTGCAAACTTCAGTGTCGGTGGGGGGGGGAGGGAGAGACATGGAATAAAATTCTGTCAAAATAAATGTTGCATCTGCTTCACCTCTCAGTTGAGGAGATATTTTAGAATTATTTAATTAATGTTTCAATTTCAAATTGGCTACTTCAATCTTGACAAGTATTATCATATGTATATATGTATGTATTAGAATTATAATATTAACCAGTGTGGAAGTTTGATAGAGCAAATATAGAAATCAAAGACAGATTAAAATAATGTCTATGACATTACTCTTCCTCTAGAAGAAACCCTTTGTGTCAGGGGTGTCAAACCGCCAGCCCACAGGCCAGATGCATCATAGCGAAACCGTGCCCACCCCATTGCCCACAATGGCAAAAAAGTTGTGATATGTCGTGACACGTCACATGACGTTGCGAGTTGAACACCCCTGCTTTGTGTGTTCCTGCAGATTACTATTTTCGGAGTGTTGTCCCAACTAATTACTTATATTATTTTATTTTATATTACTTATATTATTTGAATAATAAAAATAATCGGTAGATAATATGCAAAAAAAGTTAAGCAGCAGCCTGTAATTTTTCTTATTTACTAAAATGATTCTTATTTTCATACTATAGTAGATGGCTGCAGTCCAATGTATTTTTTTTTTAAAAAAAGACTGGGGAGGCAGGGGAGAAGGGGAGAAGTCTCACGTGGTAGAGAGGTTCCTGAGTGTCTAGAGGGTCTTTTTATGAATTAGTGGTTTCTGATGGTCATATTAACATAATAATCACTTTGGGAGAAGTAAGTTTCCCTCAAGCTGATCATAACATGTCCACCAGCTTAAAAATTTGACTGCAGCAGTTGCAGTCATCACCCTCAAACAAACAAGTTATCTAGCAATTTCACACTGAATATTTCAATAATGATGATGCCTATTTTTAAAGGTTTATTGCACATAAAAGTTTTGCAAACAAGCTCTGGAGCAAATAATCTGGCATAGCTGTATTCTAGGTATATATATAGATGTATATCCCTTAAGAAAAAATATTGGACATAGAACTGATTTTGTATGACAGTAGTTTTATTGGAGTAGAGGAGAAATATTTGTGTGAAGGGGGCAAGATTCTCAAGATGTAGAGACTTGCCTTGGGATACATTTAAAATTATAGCACAATTGTGATAGACATATGCATATACATTTATTAAAAATATCAAATCTCACTCAAGGCATATTTTGGACAGATTATGTGACAACCTAACTCCTTTGAGAAGTCCATAATTTTGGGAAAGGGGGAAGAAAAAGAAAGAAGAGGATAATCAGCAGCAAAATAAAAGGACTCAATTACAGTTCTGATGGTTGCAGTGACTCAGGACATTGTGACCATAATTGCAAATTTCAAATGGTCACTGAAGAAGGACTATGTGCATTTTTATCAGAGCTCTCTATTTTTTGTTCATATCTCTGTCTTCTTTAGATATCACAGTGATTTTGGTTTTATTTTAATATGCCCTGCAAAAAGCTGGCTGTTAAATATATTCATAGCAATATTCATCAAAAAGTGTTTATAATTTCAGTTAAAGTTAAAATAAAAGTTTCATTTAAAGCAGGGGTGTCAAACTAGCGGCCCATGGGCTGGATGCGTCATGTGCAGGCCACGCCCACTTTGACTCCACAAAGGCAAAAAAAGTTACAATATATCACGATATGTCACGTGACGCGATCGAGTTTGACACCCGTGATTGAAAGCATGTGCAGCATTTCAATCAAAACACCTGAGGTACTTCAAAAACAATAACAACAAAATAAATTAAATGTTAATGAGGCAAGAACTTTTCTCCTAAGACGTTTCTATGATTTTTTGTGAATTTATGATGTTTCCTTTGGAGAAATAGCTAATGAATTTTGACCCTAGCTAAAAAAAATGATAAAAATCAGTCAAATTTGTAAGTCTAATTTCATATAATCCTAGATCAAGGATATTTCACCTTGGCATACCATTAATATATTCCATCATTAGATAATGAGATTTCATGTTACTGCAGTACAAGGTAATATCTTTTGTTCTGTCCCCCCCTTAAATTGTTGAAATTGGCTGTAGTGCAGTCATTAAGAAACTAAACCTGATCACCATTTTCCATGAAATTCTGAAGAATAACTGGAAAGTTCAGTTCTTTCCTCTGCATTTGGAGGTTAAAAATATCAGTGTTCACAAATATATGATCAAAGCCATGGGATATGGATCATATGTTCACAAACCACCTTATAGACTTCTTTTACCATTCCCACAAATCCCCTGATCCAAAGATTTTAAAAGGATGAAGAAGGAAGGGAAAAAACATTGTGAAACCCAGTAAAATTTACATTGATATAGTTATATATTTACAAAACAAAATAAGAAAGCCACAGTCAGATAAGGATGGTGTAGATGTGGACTGCACTATTTTCAAAGTGCTGAAAACCACTTTGACCTTTTCAGTGAAAGGCATTATACTCAAAACAACTGTAGGTCAACACTTGCCCTGTTCTACACTGAGCAATAACAGAGTAGCACGTTGGCAATTTGTTTAGTATTGGGTTATAACTGGAAGAGCTAAGAAGACTGGTAGAGTGCTATGCTAAGCAGTAGCACACAGATTCCAAGGGAAGGATGGGAAGGATGAAATCTTATGCAGGATGTGATGTTGGCAGTGCCAATTTGGGCTAAAGCAGAGAGTACAGCATCCAGAGCTGGACATCTTCAGAACCTAGTTCTTAAAATATGCATAGGTAATAAAACAGAAGCTTGGAAATACGTTATTAAACTAAACTAAAAGCAAGACTACATTACTCGAAAATCCTCTTCCTTGCCCCTTTATTGAAACAAAAACATTCCAAATATTGACAACAGCATCAACAAATTATGTATAGATTTCTCCTTCCAGTGTTGCATGATAATTCTTTTAGCCAGCACCCATGCCTGAAAAATCCACAATATTCAATATTTTTATATGTTCTACAGATTGTCAATGTAGTAATAATAATAATAGTAACAACAACAACAACAACAACAACAACAACAACAACAATAATAATAATAATAATAATAATAATAATAATAATAATAATAATAATAATAATAATAATAATAATAATAGGGTCCCTACATCATAAATTGATCCCCTCCTCCCTATGGCAGCCTCTCAACTACTGGAACACTGCTATCATGTCCCCCCCTAGTTCTTCTTTTCTATAGACTGGCCATTCCTAAATCCTACAGCCATTCTTCATATGTTTTAGTCTCCAGGCCTTTAATCATCTTAGTCACTCTTTTCTGCACTTTTTCCAAAGTCTCAACATCTTTTTTGTAATGTGGTGACCAAAATTGGATGCAGTATTCCAGATGTGGCCTTTCCAAGGCTTTATAAAGTGGTACTAATACTTCACATGATTTTGATTCTACGCCTCTGTTTATACAACCAAGGATTGCATTAGCTTTTTTGGCTGTTGCCACACACTGCTGACTCATGTTTTAATGATTGTCCACTAGGACTCCAAGGTCCCTATAACAGTTGCTGTTTTTGAGCCAGGTCTCACCTAATCTGTACTTGTACCTTTGTTTTTTCCTGCCCAGGTGTAAAATCTTGCTTTTCTCCTCATTAAATATCATTTTGTTGGATACAGCCCACTGTTCAAGTCTGTCAAGATCTTTTTGGATTCTGAACTTGTCTTCTGGGGTATTGGCTATTCCTGCCAGCTTAGTGTCATCTGCAAATTTGATAAGATCCCCTTCAATTCCCTCATCTAAGTCATTTATGAAGATATTGAAGAGTAGTGGGCCCAAGACAGAACTTTGTGGTACCCCACTGTTTACTTCTCTCCATGTAGATGTATTACCATTAAGGGCTACTCATTGAGTACACTTTGTCAGCCAGTTACAGATCCATCTTGTGGTGATGCTGTCTATTCCACATTTTTTCTAGCTTACCAAGAAGTAGGTTGTCGTCTACTTTGTCAAATGCCTCTCTGAAGTCTAAATATACTATGACCATAGCATTTTGCTGGTCTATACATCAACCAGCTGAGAAAACTCTAAACCTTATATTTTTTTCTCAACTATCACTGTGACTCAGTGGTCTAAAATTGGAATTACTCCAATTAATATATTAATTTATCTCTATGAGGAAGTATAACCAGATAAATAACCAACTTACTGGATATAGCACCAAAAATAAGATCTGATATCCTGCCTTAATGAAAGATAAGGAATAGAGGTTACTGTTCTAAAAAAACATTAGATATAGTCAGTTAATAGTAAAATTTTACACTTTACTTTCCTACTTTAATTGCATTAATGTGTTTAGAATTTCTAATTAAAAAGGCAAGGTTCTAAAGGAAACTAAAAAGCAAGGAAACAGATACATCCCTGTTGTGTACTTTGGCATGCTGTAAATTTAATCAAGCTGAGAGCTCACTATTAAAAATCACCATTAATAATGCAGCCAAGGAGACGATACACCATTAATACTACTAATAACTCATACTAATTCCAAATATAAAACTTTGGGGAGCTTTAAAAACTTCTAAGAAACTGTATCAAAGTCTTTCTCAGCATCTGCTGGGACATGTTTATTTCAGATTAAAGCAAGAACATTAATTAAATCTGATATGATTGGAACTTTGACAACCTTATATTGAATCCAACTGTTGGATGCAGAACAGTTGGAAGAACTCCCTGTAATCTATAAGCCAAAGTAGATGTTAAAATCATATTTGTCTATGAAATAAGTGCAGAATTAGAGAACATGGTGGGATTCACCTTGCACGGCTTAGGAATATCTAAGTTATTTTATATCTCATTAAAACTAAAAGACAGGATTCAAGTAAATTTGCTACATATTTGTACTAAAGTAGCAGAAAAAACCCCAATATATTTTCACATCACACAACTAGAAACCTGGAATCTAAAAGGAGTGACATGTTCTTGAAAGAAAAGAGATAAAGTAAAATGAGTAACCTGGACTTATGACAACTATAATAAACCCATTTTCAGTAACCAAGAATGTATATCACCTCCTATTAACAAAACAAAAGATAGAATTGGTTTAAAAAAGTAAAACTTCTAGATTAATTTAAATGCACATTCTCATTTGTAACCTAATCAGATTAAAAAAATATTAAATTGAAGAAAATTATAGAAAAATAACCTATTAAACTGCTCACATTTTTTCCCAATGCTGTTGCCTTGTACAATATATGAAGAAAAAAATCTGTTTTGGAAGTACAATTCTTGTTCATGTTCATACTGAACAGAATTAGGAAACAGATGGGACATATAAAGACATAGTTATTTTGCTTCACTTTTTTAACAACAACAAAAAACCTTTACAGAATTGCTGTTTTTGATATGAAGAGTACACAATAATTCTTTAGTTGTGTTCCATATTACAAAGAGTAATATAACTGAGTCCCTATTAATCTAAAAAACCTCTGCCATCTCCTGTTCCATCTGTTTAATAAAAACTTTATCTTTCAGCAAAGAACAAAAGCCATTTTAAAAAAATAAACTTTTTTTAAAAAACATAACATTAAACTTCACAGGAGGATGACTGAAAGTGTAATAATGTCTATAACATGAGTTTAACATTAAATATCAAAGAATGAGATGAAAGTAACTTAATGGAAAACAATTTGTGTGTGTAGAAACAACTGAAAGTATATTTCTGTTGGGAAGGATTAATAGAACAGAAAATTTGTACTAAATTAAATTCAGGATTGTAGTTTTGCAAAATATTAAGATTTGGATTGTGAAGTGTTAAAATGTTTTTTAAAGTAGCCTTCAACTATTATCCAGAGGGATTTGGAGCTGGTTGACAAACCGTACTCAGCAAGTAGTCCTCAATGGTACTACATCCACATGGAGAGAAGTAAGCAGTGGGGTACCACAAGGCTCCATCTTAGGCCCAGTACTCATCAATATCTTCATAAATGACTTAGATGAGGGAATAGAAGGGGAACTCATCAAATTTGCAGATGACAATAAACTGGAAGGAATAGCTAACAACCCAGAAGACAAGCTCAGGATCCAAAAAGACCTTGATAAATTGAACAATGGGCCCTATCCAACAAAAAGAGTTTTAATGTGGAGAAAAGCAAAATTTTACCTTTAGGCAGGAAAAATCAAAGGTTTAAGTACAGATTGGGTGAGACCTGGCTCAAAAGCAGCAACTGTGAGAGGGACCTTGGAGTCCTAGTGGATGATCACTTGACTATGAGCCAGCAGTGTGCAGCAGTCAAAAAAGCTAATACAATCCTGGGTTGTATAAACAGAGGCATAGAATCAAGATCACATGAAGTATTAATACCACTTTATAAAACCCTAGCCAGACCACACCTGGAATACTGCAACCAATTTTGGTCACCATAGTACAAAAAAGATGTTGAGACTTTGTAAAAAGTACAGAGAAGAGCAACTAAGATGATCAAAGCCCTGGAGACTAAAACATATGAAGAACAGCTGCAGGACTTGGGTTTGGCTAGTCTAAAGAAAATAAGAAATAGGGGAGAGATGATAGCAGTATTCTAGTATTTGATGGGCTGCCACAAAGAAGAGGGGGTCATGTTATTCACTAAAGCACCAGAGGGCAGGACAGATGGTTGGAAACTGATCAAAGAGAGAAGCAACCTGGAATTAAGGAGAAATTTCTTAACAGTGAGAACCATTAACCAGTGGAGCAGCTTGCCTTCAGAAATTGTGGACTCTCCATCACTGGAAGTTTTTTAAAAAGACTAGACAGTCACTTGTCTGAGATGGTATAGGTTCTCCTGCTTGAGCAGGGGGCTGGACTAGAAGACCTCCAAGGTCTATTCTATTCTATTCTATTCTATTCTATTCTATTCTATTCTATTCTATTCTATTCTATTCTATTCTATACTGATTTTTTTTGTATAGACATTGAAAACAATCATATAATTGTTCTGGAGAATCTAGTTGCATTCATCCATTCTGCCAAATATTACAAAGCAATAAATAATATTTATTCACATGGTTTAGAAAATATGGTAATTAAAGTTAAACCTATCACACATATTTAGAGTGTCAGTTTAAAAATAATACGAGCATCCTCTCTGTCTCTGTCTCTGTCTCTGTCTCTCTCTCTCTCTCTCTCTGTCTCTCTCTCTCTCTCTCTCTCTCTCTCTCTCTCTCTGTGTGTGTGTGTGTGTGTGTGTGTCTGTAGGTAAAAGTAGTTCTTATTTAACAACCACAATTGTACCAGAAACTCACTTGCTAAGTAGAGCAGATGTTAAATGAGACACTATGTAAGTGTGATGTATCACAATCTCACTTCTACCACAATTATTAAGCAAATCTCCCCCAGCAGTTAATGGAGACATCACATTGACCACAACATTTGATTTTACTGCTGGCTTCTCCATTGACTCTTCTTGTTGGAATCTGGCTGTGAATCAAGCAAATGGTAATCCCGTGATGATGGGATGCTGTGATGACATTGCAAAGTGCCAGAATCTTGATCTTGTAACTGCAAGAATGCTGCAACACTCATAAGTGTGGGGACCAGTCATAAAGTTACTTTCCAGCATGATTGTAACTTTGAACAATTGCTAAACTGGGCAGTTGTTGAGCAATAACTACTTCTCTTCTCTTCTTCAGGTAGTCCACACATAATAATCCTAACTAGGAATGGAATTTCTGTTCTTAAGTGATATGGTTGTTAGATGAAACATCATGTGACTATACTGCTTAGCAATGGCAGTTTTGATTGACCTTAGTTGTAGTCATTAGACCAGAACCATGTTGTGTTATACAAGGACATCATGTTTCTCTTCTCCTGCTGTATTTGCTTTGATTTTAAGTATATCCCTCTACCTATCTCCCTCCCATCTCTACCCTTTTGGCCACCCTGCATTCCACTACCTATCTCTGCTATCCTCATCTACCTACAGTTCACCTTCTTCCTACTAAAGCAACTGCTAGCCCTTAATTGGGCTTAGGAAAGTCATGCAAGGCCTACCTGAGGCCTTGTGAACCCTTCTGGAGGTCTGCACAAAGACATTCAGTGGCTTCCAGTAGTTGCAAGTGAGCCTCACAAAGGCCAGCAGCAAGAGGAAGATAGCAAAGGTGAGCTGGGGTTGACTGGGGGCAATAGGGGTAAGTGTTGAGATGCAGGGTGGCCAAATTAGCAGAGATGAGAGGGCGATATGCAGATGGAAGGAACAGAAGCTCATGTTGTGGTTGAAAATGTGGCCAAGCAGCCAAGTACCATGACCATGAGTGTGTGTGTGTGTGTATGTATATATATATATATATATATATATATATATATATATATATATATATATATATATATATATATATATATATATATATATATATATATATNAGGCAGAATGCAATGTCCTTCCCCCCCCCCACAGAACCACTATTGAGATTTTACTGGGAGCCAAATTGCCCAAGCCAAAAATGTATTCAATGACCCCCCCCCCCATGAACCGAAGGAACTGAGGGCATACATTGATAAGAACCTAGCCAGAGGATTCATCCAGCCAGCAAAATCCCGAGTAGCCGCCCCTGTGCTTTTCAAGGAAAAAAAAGATGGATTGATGAGGCTGTGCGTGGACTATAAGGGGTTAAACAATGTTAGTGTGGAGAATATGTACCCCCTTCAAGTGATGAAAGATGTGTTAGCCCATTTGGCAAAAGGAGACGTTTTTACCAAATTAGACCTAAGAGAGGAGTATTATCGAGTAAGGCTGAAGGAAAGAGACGAGTGGAAAATGGCTTTTAACAGCCCCACGGGGAGTTTCCAGTTCAATGTTATGCCTTTCGGCCTGCAGGGGACCCCTGCTGTGTTCATGCAACTGAATAATCAAGTACTGCATAATCACCTGTATAAGGAGGTTTTAGTCAACCTTGATGAAATCCTCATCTACACAGAGACCATGGCGTAGCATGTCAAATTAGTATGTGAACTGCTCAAAAAACTGCTAAACGCTAAATTTTACACAAAGCTCTCAAAATGTAAGTTCCATCAAACATACCTGGATTACCTAGGATATAGGATTTCCAGTAAAGGCGTTGAGATGGATCCAGCTAAAGTGAAAGCTGTACAGGAATGGCAACCCCCATGGACCCGTAAGCAACTCCAGAGTTTTTTGGGATTTGGAAACTTCTACAGGCAATTCATCGCCTCCTTTGCTGAAATTACTTTGCCAATTACTGAACTGTTAAAAACGGGGAACAACGAGGGGAAACCATGAATCTGCCAACCACTGCCTTGGTCCATAAAATGCCAAGCTGCTTTTGAGAATTTAAAGAGACTGTTTGCAGCAAAACCCATTCTCAAATATCCCGATCCTGAGAAACAATTTATCATCCAAGCCGATGCCAGTGATGTGAATGTGGGGGCCATTCTTTTGAAAAGGAATGAGAAGGGGGATTTGCAGCCCTGCGCCTAAACCTCCAAAAAGTTAACAGTCACTGAAAGAAGGTGGGTGGTCTGGGAGAAAGAGGCTTTTGTAGTTAGTGGGCTCTGCTCACCTGGCATCATTTACTTGAAGGGGGTGATTTGCCTTTTGACAAAAATCTAGAGGCACTAAAAAAAACTTGCAAAGTTATTTCCTAAACAAGTCCAATGGATGCAGTATTTTAACCATTTCAATTTCACATTAAAATACATCCCGGGAGGAAAAAAAATTCTTAGCTGATGCCCTATCCAGGCTGCCGCAATACAAAAACCATTGAGAGGAAATTGTGAACTCCATCATTCTGCAACCACAGTCAATCTCTCAAGTAATGATATGGAGGTAACCACGGGCAAAACCACCTGAATCTGATAGCCCATTGACGAAAAGGCTGAAGGAGGATTTGAAAACCGATTCCTGTTTCCTGGAAAACAAAACCATACTGACTTATCAGGATGTGTTGGCTTGGAAGGGGTCAAAACTGTATCTATCAGAGACCCTTAGAGTTCAGGCTTTCCAACGCAGTCATGATAACAAACAAGCAGGTCATTTTGGATACCTGAAAAAAATTACATTTAATTCAACGGCAATTTTGGTGGCCAGGATTAAAGAAGGATGTTGAGAATTATGTGAAAAGCTGTGCAACTTGCGCAACAATGAAGAAATGTCCAGGTAAACCCCCTGGATTATTGCAACAAGTCGCAGATCCTTCCCAACCCTGGGAGGAGATTGCCATGGACTTGATTATGGAATTACCAGAAAATAAGGGAAATACGGTAATATGGATTGTGATTGACCTTTTTTCAAAGCAAGCTCACTTCATTGCCTGCTCCGGTCTTCCCTCCACAAAGAAACTAGCAAGAATGTTTCTCAAGTATATTTACTGACTCCATGGAGCTCCAAAACAGATGTATAACAAAAGTCTAATATTGCAGAAGTACAATATAGTCCTTATTTAGAAGCAACCGGAATTTAGAACAGACGAAATTCAGAATGGGAGTTGAATGAAAAAGAAATAACTCCAAAGAAAACAATACCAGTATCTCCTCTCCTTACTTGTAAACAGAAATATAATAACTCCTTGCTCGTATTGAAGTACAATAATCCCATACCTTCTCTATCTGAAGAAGATAGTGATCAATGAAATCTTGTGGCTCATGCAGACAGCTGAATTCCTTGTGTTTCTCTATTTCCTGCTTTGAAAAAGAATTGATCACCTCTATCGAAGCCAAAGCATCCTGGTGAGGGCCCGGGAGATAGTTCATTAATCGTGGGAACGTAATAAACATCTAATAGAAATGGAAAAGTAAAAGGTTGTTTATTTATTTCCCAATACAACAAAAGAGGACTCTCAGCAGTTTACAGTAATAGACAGCACTTAATAACCAAAGAAAAACATTGTAAGCACATTGAAACATGGCAAACTTTACATGGTGTCAGCCCTCAAAAGTCCTCCAGAAAAGCTGTTTCCAAATTCTTCCAGAAAGGAATCAGGTTAGGGGCAGATAGATTATTTTAAAGCTAATATAAAATTCTCTTATTCTCTCATTCTCTCCAGGAGCTTTGCAAATATGGTAACCTATGGCTAACTGATTTAATAAATTAGACCAACTGGATTCACATGCCAGGCTAAATAATGAATTAACTACATGGGTTGGATTTTCGGTCTGCTAGCTTTTCATAACGGAATAACAGGGTTGGAAGGGACCTTGGAGGTCTTCTTATCCAACCCACTGTTCAAGTAAGAGACTCTATACCATTTCAGACAATGACTGGCCAATCTCTTCTTTAAAATCTCCAGTGGTGGAGCATCCACAACATCTGGAGGCCAGCCATTCCACTGCTGAATTGTTCTCCCTGTCAGGAAATTTCTCCTTAGTTCTAGCTTGGTTCTCTCCTTGATTAATTCCCATCCATTGTTTCTTGTCTTGTCTTCAGGAGCTTTGGAGAATACGTTGACCCCCTCTTCTTTGGGGCAACCTCTTAGATATTGTACTTCTAGCATGGCACCACTACTCCTTCTTTTCACTAGATTACATATAACCAGTTCCTGCAGCTGTTCTTCATATGTTTTAGTCTCCTGCCCCCTAATCATCTTTGTTGCTCTTCTCTGCACTCTTTCCAGAGTCTCAAGATATTTTTTATATCGTGGCAACCAAAACTGGATGCAATATTCCAATTGTGGTCTTATCAAGGCCTTATAAATCAGTACTAAGCCTTCATGTGATCTTTATTCTGTTAATGCGGCCTAGGACTTTGTTGGCTTTTTTGGTGGCTGCAGCAGAAGAATTTCTGCATGGAAGCCATGGGCTTAAATCATAATGAAGCAGACATTGGTTTGCTATTTTTTTTTTTTCAAAGAATTTTTTATTGTTTTCAACATAAAAAAAAAGGCACATCACAAATACATCACAATTGAAAACCCCCCCCACCCCCCACCCGGACTTCCCAAACCTAATCCCAGGATACTATTCAACTAAAAGTAAACTGATATTAATATCCCTAACTCCACAACATGTTATTTTACATAAGTAGGTGAAATATATATAGAGTGGTGGGATCGCCTGCAGGAGAGGCAGGAGGGGAAAGAGGAAGAGAGAACCCCCCTCCCTATGCCAGGAGACTGGCAGATAGGGGCCGGCAAGAGAGAGGAACATGGATATGAAAGAAGGGGCGTTCCCCCCCCCGCGCCAGAGATACCTAGGGGATGGCAAGATACATCTAGGGGTGAGACTGGCGTAATGAGCT
>NW_015386405.1:2752374-2759220 GCF_001527695.2 Protobothrops mucrosquamatus | reverse complement strand
GCAAAAGGCACCACTCCCATAAAAACAGCCACCCACTGATGGTTAGCCACCCTGACGAAGCCGGCAGGAGGCCGGCGAAAGCTAGGTGCTTTTAATTGTAAATAAACTGATTATAGTTTTTTATCTCCTGGTGGTCTCACGGTTGTGATTCTTTAGATATATATATATATATATATATATATATATATATATATATATGTAAATTGTTATTAATATTATTATACATACCAATGGCAAAGGGGAAAAAAGAAACTTTATAGAAGAGACTAGTTCTAATCAACAGAATTTAGAAAAGAAGGATTGAGGTTGGGAGAAATAGGGAGGAAAAAATGGATGCAAAACAAAGCACAGTTTTAAATTATTTCTAATATTTCCCTGAACTGAAGGCCATACAGATCTAACTTAATATACAAATGTACAATACGGAGCCAGAAATAAAACAAAATTTAGCAGTCTGGATACAAAAGGGAATAACAAGAAAACAGAAAGGAAGATAGTAATAATTTCCCTCCTTCAACAGAAGTTTAAAGTGTGACACTTTTTAGTTTTTGTAGGATTCTTTTTATTATTATTCGTTTATAACATAAAATACAGAAATACAAAAGAAAACCGTAGGAAAATAAGAGACGGAGAAGGGAAGGAAAAAGTGTAGGGAAAAGGGAAAAAAAGAAAGAAAAGGCATTGATTTTTGACTCCCTTTGGTGCAGTAGAATAGCATAAAATCTCAGCTTTTTACTTTTACATACAGTAGTAGTATAAACTAGCCATTTATATAACAACAAACCTATCTAATCAGTAAAACCCAAAATCAAAGTTTCATTTTTTTCACACATCAAGCATAAAATCCAGAAGTAGAAACAAAAGTGATCGTGTTTTTTTTTCTTTAATCAAAGTAGTCCACTTACCCATCTCTGCTAACTCCATCGACATTTGCAACCTAGTTTTCATAGGATTCTGAAATAATTTCTGAGTGTAACTTGACAATTTCAAAGCAGAAATGGATGGGCTTTCTTTTCATTGTTGAGGTTCTTCACTTAAATCACAGAAAAGCTGACTATGATACCTTTTGTCACCCCATTGAGTTCCATCAGCAGATTTTCTATTAATTTAATTCCTAAGAAACCTCACAATGAACAAGTGGACTTGCGAGCAAAAAGAGCAGCTTGGATCTCACAAACCCTCTCAATATTTAGCTGAAAGTCATTAACCAGCCCCAATACTTTTTGAATTAACACTTCCATAAAGTGAATCAGCTGGTCTTCCTAGGTTTCTAATGACATATACATTATCCTATGAAATTGAGGATTCATATATCATTATTTTGTGTTGGAGAATCTTAATAGGCTTTAGTCACTTAATTATCTATGCAACAATTTATTTCTTAGCAACTTCCAACTTAGATATTCTATTTTTTGCCATAGCCAATTTTGAACTTAAATAATTTATAGTAGGCCTGATTTGATTTGATCTGAATTGGAGATTCAAGGTTTGAAGAGGGCTGATTCAATCTAAGTTTGTATTCAAGCTTTGATGGCAATCTGATTTGATTCAGGACATTTTCGCATTTGATGTGAAAGAGGATTTGCTCTAGGCTATAAAAGAGAATCTTCAAAACACAACTGCTTCAGTTCTGGGATGAATGGGATGAAAATAGCAGAAATGGTAGGTGTTTTAGGGAACTTTCACCCTGCCAAATATATCCTGGATACCTGTAAGGATTTTACCACAATTAAATTCTGAACCATCTCCAATGTAGCATTTTGGAGGCAGAGATAGCAAACAGAAAAGGAAAAGAGAAAGGACAGTGCAAACGCCTCCAAATAGTTTAGAAAAGGGCCTGAAGTGGTTAGCAGGAAGAATCCTACAACAATTCAAGAATACAAACTTTCAAAAGTATTTTCAAAGTAAATCTAATCTGTCTGTTTCCTTCCTGGGACTGCTCCTGGTTTCTGCTTTGTTGTCTCTGATCAAGGAGGAGTAGGAGATGAAATGATGGTTGACACCCTCTTCACTGGTTTAGTTGGGATGTCCAGCTAGGCAGGGCACATGGCAAGCTTCTGCACAGGACTTGTATATGACTTCAAGGAATTCTACAACATAATCTCTCTTGCTTATATCCATATCATTTTCAGATTTAACTAATATATCTGGAAGGTTTATTTATTGTGTACCATTTGTCAAGCATAATTTGACACCAAGAGAGACCAATAAGGCAAATCCTTTTCCCTAGGTGGAAGTATTGAAGAGCCCAAACCCCCACTGATATCTAACCATAAAGCAGCCTCCACAAGGGACCTGCATCTTCTAGCCTCTACTTACTTACTTACTTACTTACTTACTTACTTACTTACTTACTTACTTACTTACTTACTTACTTACTTACTTAGTATCCCACCTGCATTATTTTTACAAACAATTCAAGGCAGCATACATATCCAATATAACTTCCTCCTATTTTCCCCACAACAATTCTGTGAGGCAAGTTGGACAAATGTTCCTGATGTTTTACTAATACGATTCAGGTCAGAGATCCTTTCTGATCTTTACATCTCTTCTATCATAGTGGTGTAGCAATCTTCAGGCAGTAAATATATCAGGGAAAAATTAAACAGAAATTTTTAGCATCATTCAAGTATTTCTATATGAACGGCATCCTTCCAAGCATTTTGCATTCAGAAATATGAAATATGGCAATTGGAAGAAAACATACGGAACACAAGCCTTTTAAGTCTCAGGAATAGTATTAAGTTCCAGGTTTAGTAGCTAGGTGGCCAGCTCAAAATCCCCTGTGGCTAGAGGGAAGTTTGGTATAGTTTGGAGAAGAAGAAGGAGGTAAGCTGTGATGTTCAACTAGAGAGAGTTGAACATGTGGCCAAATTGCACAGAATTCAATGAAGCCTGTCTAGCTTGGGGCCCAGAAACTGGATCTTTTACCCTTTCAAAGTCAGGTTTGCAGCTGATACACTCACTCTCACACTTGATTTGACTTTCCCTCACTCAGAATTGGATCAAGCAGCCAGCCATCTCCTTCACAGGCAACTGGTAGAATTTTTTTCATTAGAATTTTCCAGATAGAAGAGTTAGGGTTCCAGGCACTAAGATAAAGGCCACATCAGAGTCCTCAACCCAGTTCCCACTCAATATTTGTCTCCAGGCTGTTTCTTTGATGAGATGTAAGTCATAGACATGGGCAAGCCATAGAGAAAGAAGCTATCATAGAAAGAGTAGATTTTTTAGTCTGGCCACCCCATCCCTATTTTTAGAAGGTGAAAAGCCTCAGACAATTGTGGGTGATGGGAAAAAATGTGCCTCCGTCAATCATTCTTGATGACTGTCCCCTGTAGGAAAAAGAGAAATGACTGCCTCACAATCACCTTAACCATCATAGCAAACTGTCTTTAGAATGAAGGAGTGTTGTGAGAGCTGAGGAACTGAATGAAGCTTAAAGTAATGTTAGTCTTGTCCCTTAAAATGTATCTGGTAGGCAAAGAGTTTAATTAGATGTTAAATGTTTCAATGGCTAGCTGTTCTCAGCAGACAGCCCACCAGACCACTTATTCCGTCTCCTGTTCCAGCATTCTCCATTTATGGAAGTGAAGTTGTATAATTTTATATTATCTATAAAATTCACAGGAGTAGCTGAAAAACCTTTGAGTCTCTGCACTACTTCAAAAGCCTTTGAACTACTTCGCAGACAGTCCGTTCAATTTTTTACTTTAAAGTGGGCCTCCAACCTGACCTATAACATTCATGCAGTGGCTAATACAGTTGAAGCTTTGTTGAATCAGATTCCTATTCAAAGCTTCACACAGCCCTAATTAATAGCATCTTTAATAGATTTTATATCCTCTCTTATCTTGATAAAGCCACTACACAATAAATGTTGAAACTACCATGTAAGTGTGTGTGGGGGGGGGATGGTGGCAGAACTTTTTGGGATGCCCCTCCAGATAAATAAAAAACAATACTCAAAACACAAAATAATTGTCTGTATATGGTTCCAGTAGCAGCTGTTAGCACAACAGATAGACTCTATCTCTATGTGTCTGTCTTTCTGTCAATAAATGAGTGAAGGAATGAAGGAAGGAAGGAAGGAGTCAGCCAGCCAGCCAGTTAGTCAGTCATCTAAATAAAAACTGTACGGGTGTCAAAGTCTGAAGATAGCCATCTTCTCTTCATCATCAGATATTCTGTATGGTTTCATCAGTCTACTTAATAGTTTTTGTGATTATCACTTAGAAGAATGGTAATTAACATTATCCCAGATATATTTGAGGTAAACATTTATTGCAGTACATTCTGAAAGATTTTGTTTTTTTTAACAGACTTTTAAATTCACTTTGAGTCATTTCTTTAGTCCTCTCCTAACAGAGCAATAAAACAGGAATATTTCAGGTAACATTTACTGTTTTCAGTCAAGTTGTTGGGTGGGATGAGGTCTAGATAATGTTAATAATTGCTGCACAATTTGTATGTATTTGTATGATTTCTGTATTCTCTATTAGGCCCAGTTTTGAAGCTTAGCATTTCTGAAGCAGTTGAAAAAAAATGAGCAATTGAATAACCTCCACACAGTGTTTTATTTAATATAATTAGTTTGTCATTGAAGATTTATAGGGCATTGTATTGTGAGGAAAAGATTCTTTGTTACTATAAGAGCCAGACTAGCTTGAAATGAAATACGCCAACAGAGAAATTTCTTTCTCAAACACTGTGAAATCTAGTTAAGGCACTTTTATTGCATAGGAACAATGAACACTATTAAGTTGTGATTTATACTTTTAACATAATTGCCCAGTAAAATAAATGGAAAGTATTACTCAATATAAGTAATGGGAATGTGTGTGGGCTGAATGGGCAAAATCTGTATCTCAAACATTTTCTCTGGAGTTTTACACACACACACACACACACACACACACACACACACACACACACACAGACATCCTATGTGTGACTGACTATTGGTATAATCAAACCAAACTAGCCTATCCCTTTAACCAGACATGTCAAACTCGCAACGTCACATGGCGTCATGCGACATATCGGAACCTTTTCCCCATTGCCAGCAATGGGATGGGTGTGGTTTCCTTGTGACGTGTCTGGCCCGTGGACCGGCAGTTTGACACCCCTACTTTTAACAATATCTTCTGCATGCCTAGGAGACTAGTTTGAACCAGTCAGGAGTGATATATGAAATTTAGAAATTACAAATTTCAACAGAGAAGCAGAAACAAGGTAAAATATTTTCAGAATGTCATTATCTATATAGAAAATCCAACCCTTCAAATTCACTTGTAAAATTGATATAGAGATGCTTGGCCAAAAGTAAAAACATATATCATGTATCTCTTTAAATTTTATTTAAAGAACAAAAAACACATTAAGGCTTTTATTTGAAATGTCATTTTATGTGCTGACATTTTCTATTTTATATCACTCTGTTAAGACAAAATACCAACATGTAAGCTAGTCCAGGAAAAACAGGTGCTTCAATGCAACAACTGGGACCCATTGATGGAAATAGATTTTCTTTCATAGATAAGAACTGATGTTCAATGTGGCTCAGGAGTCTAGAGCTACTATATTTGAGTTGCAAAAATCTAAACGTTTTTGATAGATATACCACTAGATGACAATTAAGAATTAAAGAGCTTTCTGTATTTGTTTGCTGCCATATAATTGTCTGAATTTTTAACTCTTTGTTTTCCAGATATAGTAGCTCTATAGTGGCTTTCTTCCCAATACTGTGCAAATGATGGTACAAAGTATTTAACTTCAGCCAAACTGTATTGACTTCTGAGATTGAAAATCTCTTAGACATCTCTGAAAAATCTAGACAGTAAAAAAAAAATAATAATTGGTCATGACTTGAAAATATTTAAGAAGCACCAGCATAGGACTTCTTGGCTACTTATTAAAATGGCTATGCCTTTTTTTCCAAGCTTTCTTGTAAGCCAGGAAAAGAGAGAAATACAGTAATTCTATTTTAAGAGACACTCAAGTGTGCAAACATAGTACCATCTACAAATTCTTAAAGCAGTTGTATATTTCACTAGATTCATCTGGCTGCCCCCTACGGTTTGCTGCTCAATTCCTGAAAAAGACATGGCTGGGTTACAAGAAATGTATTGTCTAAATGGCTGGTTTGGTTTAATAGAAAAAAAAACAGGAATGGCAACTCAAAAATGTTGTTTTGTTGATTTTACTTTCCTGTATATTGTAATCAAACTTTACATTCATAACAGCCCTCTGAAGCAACTGAATATCTTTCTCAAGGCCAACCGTTATGCCTGAGGGCATTGGGCACCTGGGAAGCAGTTTAAAATGATACAGAATCATTGAATTATAGAATGTAAGGATTGGAAAAGACTTTGGAGATTATATAGTCCAAACATCCACCCATTGCATAAAGACACAAGTACAGCATCCTTAACAGAGGCCTACGCCAGCCTCTGTTTAAGCAACTTCAATATCTATGACCTCCTGAAGCTGCCTCACATTTACATATAGCCCATTTCCAAATGGCCAGGAGTTACTGTCAGAGCTGGGCCTTTTATGTCCAGGACTAACAGATCAGAGCTCAGATGTGGAACACTCCATCAATGAGGCATGTTTATTTATTTATTTATTTATTTATTTATTTATTTTTATTTATTTTATTTATTTTTCATAATTTATATGCCGCCCTTCTCCCCACGGGACTCAGGGCGGCTCACAGCATATTAAAATAACACAATACAAACAACACACACAACATTTCCCCTATAAAAGCCAATTAAAACCAAATATTTGTAGCTGTGACATTATTAAAATCATTAAAAATTATCCCTATTTAAAATTCAC
>NW_015386405.1:2744562-2752082 GCF_001527695.2 Protobothrops mucrosquamatus | reverse complement strand
CCCCTGGTCACGGCCGACAAATGGTCTTCCAGTGTCAGCCGCGGATCCAGGAGGACACCCAAGTTGCGAGCCCTCTCTGAGGGGGCCAAAGTTTCGCCCCCTATAGACAGCGATGGAATCAGCTGGCTATGCCGGGGCGCCGGCAACCACAGCCACTCGGTCTTGGAAGGGTTGAGTCTGAGTCTGTTCCTCCCCATCCCTGGACTTTTCAGTTCAAAGATTAAAAAGACAGGTGATTGGCTTGATTCTCTTCTTTAGATCACAGCGAGAAGATTTCTCAAGAGATTTCTGAGGTGCAGTGTGTTGGAGTGAGATAAATGTCTTATGTTCTTTCTTTCTCCTAAGATGTTGATTGTTTTACTTCCTTGCAAAAATTACTACTTTTTACTGGCAAGACATGCGATGGAATGTGCACCTGCAGCAGTCAAGGGGGAGTATTTTGCCAGTTCAGAATTGTCCCACAAAGAGGCACAGATTAAAAGACTGTGCAATCCAAAACTGGATTGGGAAATGGGGAAGAGATTCAGGGTAACCACACCTTAGAATCTCTCATGATGTATCCATTAGGGTTGACAGTTATAGCTTTAGTTTGGCAAGACTCTGTCCATTAGGTGCAAGCAAATAAAGAGTTGAATTGCCTTATCTCTGAGTTTGGGACTGACATCATATAATTGTTTGTGTTTTGCCTTGCTACCATCAGGTCTATTTTATTGATCAAGGGATTCTATCTCTGTATGTGGCTACCTATATGCTTCCTGCTTCAACTGCAAAAAAGGAAATAAAATATGATAATTATGCTCCAAAAATATGCTTCCAATCAAAAGGAAGGAATAGAATCCATTACGTTATTTTAACAATGTATGGAGGTGTGAATTATACTGGTAGGTGGGATACTTTAATAGCTGCAGGAGATGAAATGAAATTTGAGGTATGAAAGGCTCCATTTCATTATCCATGATTTTTCTCAGTTCTCCCATCCTAGCTAATTATATCCAAAGGAATCGTACTGCTCATTCATGCCACTTCAGAGACATTCCTTTTTATTGCTACTTATTTCTGGATGTTTACAAGTTCAGGCTGAAAGCAAATCATATTGCATCCTCGCCAGTTTAGTGAATATGCTGGGGCTGACTATAAAAGCGATCCAACATTCTTAGATGAATTATTTAAAACATTAGGCTGGTTCTGCATAAATATTTACACAAATCATTGTGGCAAGCAAATTGTCACAGGGTTATGTCTCACAAAGGTGTTACAAGTGACTATCCACAGAAATGCACAGAATGCAAGTGCAGAACAAGAGAAACAATAATTGGAATAAAGCATGTGACAAAATAGAGATATGAAATGGTTTCCTGAGTATGTTGAAACACTGAAGCTCAAAACAGTCTGGAGAATATAAGACAGGAATGCTAATAATTGCCTTGAAAATATAGTTAGGTACTCATGTGATTTAAATAGTCAAACAAAATCATGTTCCTTATTCTTTTTTTGTTGTTATTCTAAAACTATTATTATAGAAATTGACAGTGGAACTGGAGCAGAAGTTGATAAATAGGAGATAATAGATGGTAATGATTTGTAATTTGTTTAGGGGAAGTGATTTGTGATTGTGATGGCAAGTATTTAAGTTTCTCTCTTACTGCAATTTCCAGTGGTTTAATGATATACTTGAAGAGAGATATAGCTTTTCTTATACACCCCAGTTGGCCAGCTGGCCTCAAGTCAGATGCTACCCACAAAAACTTTTTATTTGGCTTTCTGTTGACTGTGCCACATGTCCAATTAGGGTAGGGATAGAAATCCCAGATTTTTCAATTCTTAGAAAAATAAATTGTTGGTGGTGGAACAAAAATGCCCTTTGGATCCTTGATCACTACTGTGAAGTATAGAGTGGGTGTTTCCTGAAATAATAATAATAATAATAATAATAATAATAATAATAATAATAATAATAATAATAAATTATTATTATTATTATTATTATTATTATTATTATTTCAACCTTCCCTGGAACCTTCAGTAGATCAGGTTGGGGGACGAGTCCGTCCTTTGGGATATGGTAAAGTCTGTTTACCGACAGGTCAGAGAAGAATTTTTGAAGGTCTGTTGGAGCATTCACCACTTCTGGAGGCAGGTTGTTCCACTGGTTAATTGTTCTAACTGTGAGGAAGTTTCTCCTTAGTTCTAGGTTGCCTCTCTCCTTGATTAGTTTCCATCCATTGCTTCTTGTCCTGCCTTCAGGCGCTTTGGAAAATAGCTTGACTCCCTCTTCTTTGTGGCAGCCCCTGAGATATTGGAATACTGCTATCATGTCCCCCTCGTCCTTCTCTTCATTAAACTAGACATACCAAATTCCAGAAGCCTTTCCTTATATGCTTTGGCCTCCAGTCCCCTAATCATCTTTGTTGCTCTTCTCTGTACTCTTTCTAAGTCTCAACATCTTTTTTACATCGTGGTGACCAAAACTGGATGCAGTATTCCAAGTGTGGCCTTACCAAGGCATTGTAAAGTGGTATTAACACTTCACGTGATCTTGATTCTATCCCTCTGTTAATACAGCCCAGCACTGTGTTGGCCTTTTTGGCAGCTGCAACACACTGCTGGCTCATATTTAAGTGATTGTCCACTAGGACTCCGAGGTCCCTCTCACAGTTACTACTATTGAGCAAGGTGCCCCTATACTATACCTGTACATTTGGTTTTTCTTGCCTAATTGTAGAACCTTACTTTTTTCACCACTGAATTTCATTTTGTTAGATAGTGCCCAGTGTTCAAGTCTGTCCAGATCCTCCTGTATCTTAAGCCTGTCTTCTGGAATGTTGGCTATTCCTGCCAGCTTGGTGTCATCTGCAAATTTGATGATTTCCCCATCTATCCCCTCGTCCAAATCGTTGATGAAGATGTTGAAGAGCACTGGGACCAGAACAGAGCCCTGAGGCATCCCACTACATACTTCCCTCCATGTAGATGCAGTTCCATTGAGGACCACACGCTGAATACGGATGGTCAGCCAGCTACGGATCCATTTGGTGGTGATGCTGTCTAACCCACATTTTTCTATCTTATCAAGTAGTAGGTTGTGATTTACTTTATCAAATGCCTTACTGAAGTCCAAGTAAATTATATCCACAGCATTCCTCTGATCCACTAATTTTGTCACTTGGTTAAAGAATGCAGTAAGATTTGTCTGGCATGATCTGTTTTTGACAAACCCATGTTGGCTTTTAGTAATGACTTTGTTTGCCTCTAGATGTTCGCTGATTCGTTGTTTGATTATCTTTTCTAGAATCTTCCCAGGTATTGAGGTCAGGCTGATAGGTCTGTAATTTCCTAGGTCCATTTTGTTTTCCTTTTTTGAAGATGGGAACTACATCAGCTCTTTTCCAGTCCTCCGGTAGTTCCCCAATGCTCCAGGATCTTTGAAAAATATAGTTCAATGGTTCTGAGATCACATCTGCCAGTTCCTTGAGAACCCTGGGGTGTAATCCATCTGTCCTGGTGATTTGAACTCATCTAGGCTGGACAGGTGCTCACTTACCGTTTTCTTGCCTATCTTAACTTGCGTTTCTATTCTGTTTTTTATGGCACTATTTTTGGTAGGTTGGTCTGTTTTTTTCCCTTTGTGTAAAGACAGATGCAAAAAACGAGTTAAATTTTCACTTTGGCTATTATACAATGTATACAGAATGAAGGAAAGGCACATTATAAAAGAGTTGTCAGAAAAAGTATAGAATTTAATTATTGTTAAGAGACGCTTCTTTTACCTCACACATAGCAATGGAATTTAAAGATAAATTCTTGAGAAAGGGATTGGAACAGGCACTGAACTGAATGTGAACTCCAACAAAAGTTTAACTTTGGTATATCTAATGGCAACTGTGGCACATAATACATTAAGGAAAGCTCCAGTAATCACCAGGAAAGACAACCCCTCCCCCCATATTAAATAAAAGTAATAAATGCTTAATTTTGATGTAGTAATTAAGGCCCTGAGTTTTAGTCTTCCCTTAGACATAAAAATTAACTGGGTAACAGATCAATCACACATAATTTCAGGGCCTAACCTACCTTATAGGTTTGTTGTTGGAAGAATAGTAGGTAGGAGCACTATGTATGCCGTCTTGGCTTATATAGATTGAATGTGAGTTATCAATCTAACAAATATATTTATATTTGGAATTCTTTCAGGAGTTTTAGCTCTCAGGACAAGCTATTTGCCCAGCCTAGGAGGCACCATACTTAGCCAATCTTGAGCAGCTAAGCAGAGTCAGGCCTTATTAGTATTTGACTTGGAGACCATGAGGAGATCTCTGAGCAAAGCAGTGATAAATACTTCCCATACTATAGCCAAGAAAACCATGTGAGCACATTTACCATAAGTTGGCCTTTGCTCCAGAGAGTTTTTATTCCTTGTCTTGCCATGCTGCAACATTTGTCTTTATGTCTTCACAGTAGATGACAAATTAGAAGGCTGCATAGTAAGATGTAAGAGGCAATAATACAACTTTCATTAGTGAAAGGACAGGCTTTACAAGCTTAAAAACAGAAAAGCATACAGAAGATAGTTAAAGAAAGATACAAAGCAGAAAAAAATAACATTTTTTTTTAAAAAATTACTCTTTACCTGTATTAGTAATGTTATAACTGTACTTTATAAACTGTGATATAGCTTGGTGCTTAGCTAATACACTCACTGTAAGAAATGATGGCTTAATTTAATAGCTGAAACAAGCTTAATCTCATCATAAATGTGTGCAAGTGAAAGAAAGAAGTGGGTGTGAGAAGACTTGAAAGCCAACATTTTCTTCACTGAAGCAAAGCAAACATTTCCAAGGGTCGTTTTTTCCAATTGCCAGTGCCAGTTGATGGAGGGGTATTCATACAAAGAGACAGCTCTTCAAACCTGCCACATTTGTTGTATGAATAAACGATTATATTGATTCCTTTTTAGAGGTGACTTTCCTTTGAACAAACCTTAGATAACATCAGAAGTTGAGACCAAACAGATTTCTGAAATGAGGATGAGGGAGGCTGCATGCTGTGGATGTGTAGCTGGCTGCAATCTAGCAACAATAAGACAATTATGGGGCTTTTTGATTCTGTTCATAAATATCTGGTCATTTGGCAGAAAACTGCATAATTCAGGCAAAACTTTAATTTTAAACTGAATATCTCAACGGCTGAAAATAAATTCACCTGTGTGATTGTACTTGAAGGATTTTCAGAAGATAAAATGAAGAGCTATAGAATAATGAACTTCCAAAGAAGGAAATATAGTGTAAATAGATTTCCTCTTGTGAAGTTCGATGGACACTTCATTTCTTCTCCTTGTATCTCCTTGAGATCTTCTCCAGAGACTTGATTCCTCTGGAATCAATCTATATGACTATCTAGTCCAGCATTGTGTCACACAGCATTCAATTGAATGCATTCTGGAAGTTCATAAATCTGTCTGGAAGCTGATATCTTTCATTGTTGCTTCTTATCTATTACAATTGAGGGCATACCACCTCTGATTCATAAGTAAATAAGCATCAGTAGCCCAGTCCTCTGTAAATCTGGCTAGACCTCTTTTAAAACCATATAAACCCAGTACTAAGAAAATTCCTTTATTTCTGTTGGATCTGAATTCCCTGCATTTAACTTCAATACATGCATCAAATTCAAACATTGTAAGAGAGTGAGAAAAAAATAATTATACCATCTACATACAGTATATGTATATGTACACAGAGAGAGAAGGTTAATGAGAGAATATTTACATTTGAAAAACCCACAATATCTTATATGAATGTAACATTTCAACTCAAGAAAGTGGATTTATTAAGTGATAGGGAGGTAAAGCATTTGGTATGTAAAGGCAAAGATAACCAGACCAAATAAGCTTCAACATAAGGAAAGACGGACCCTGAAACAACCCAGTGATATTTACGGATCTAAGACCAGGAAGGAAAATATATTTATTGACATTTATTGATAGGTTCCCAGATATACATCCACTTTCCTGATCAGCGAAAAAAAGTCAATGATGGAGAAAGTTAAGGAAAATATTACAATAAATTTGAGAGAAAATTTAAACCCTGCATTCAAATAATGGAAATAAGTACCCAGAAAGTGCTGTAGCAAAATATTTGAGGGGAAAAAGCAGCATGTGCATATAAGGCGCTGACCTAAAATTCAGGAGACTGAGAGTTCTAGTCCTGCCTTAGGCATGAAAGCCACCAGGGTGACTTTGAGCCAGTCACTCTCTCTCGCAGCCCAACCCACCTGTTGTGGGGCAAATAGGAGGAGGAAGGAGTATTATGTATAATATCTTATCCATCAGAAACATAGTTGCAGATGGATTGAGGGATCTTTGAAAGAATCCTGGATAAATGTACATGGGTGCATACATTATTTAATACACTTGTCGTTTTAAACTTAGGCATTTATCTCAAGATAACCTTGTTGGACTTTGTTCTGTTCATACAGATAAGCTAGCTAAAAATGGACCCTAATCAATTCATCAAACCATTCCAATCTAGGTTTCCTCAAAGTTTCAATTGTTCTATTTTCTTCTTCCTTCTTGGCTGCATACAGTTAACATATCTGCTGTTTTTCAGGTGTCCAATTTTTCCCATAATATCTTTCTATTCAACTTGATGACACTCACATTTTTGCTTACTCGTTCTTCATACCTGTTCTAAAATGTTTACACTGCATTAAAACAGTCTTAGAAATAGTATATGCATAATTAATAAATATATAATTTATGATATCAATAATCCATGAAACAAACACAAATAGGATTGTATGGATAGTTTACCATCTGTTCCCCTTCATACTTTCTAGCCATTAAGACTTTTTTTAATGAGCAGATTAGCAAACATCACAACAATCACTAGATTGCAGCTATTCTTCATACATACTATAAATTAATGTCTGTAGGCTTACAAGGGGCTCCAACGGCATTCCTGAAAATACAGATGATCCTAGAGGCTAATACTATGCTTCTCAGCATGCTATGTTCCCATTTCTTTATTTTCATTAAAAGTATCTTGAGAAACAATGTGTCAACACTGCAACAATCCTGGCTAAAGCCATTTTTGCTTCGTTTTCAGTTGCCACAGTACTGGGAGGGGGTGATGAGTGGTTTTAAGGTTAGACTAAACAATAAATTGTCCTGTGGGAACAAAGGCCATTGCTGCCTGACTTTTGGCAGGCTGAGCCTTCTGTTAGAAAGTCCGCCAAAGTATTCTATTGGGGAAGGTGGATAATGACATAGTGTTGGGATGGGGAGTTCAACTTTGTAACATTGTAACCCTTGGGAAAGAACTCCAGACTTGGTTTCACTTTTGACTGAGCTGATACTTTGTAGCCAATAAATATGTTCTTTAAGGAAACCTTTAATCCTGGAGTTCTGCTTTTACTGGTCTCATCTATTGGAATCATGACACAATGTTTATATATATATATATATATATATATATATATATATATATATATATATATATATATATATATATATATATATATAT